>NC_068572.1:4943244-5249355 GCF_025698545.1 Gossypium raimondii
TCTACCCATACTTCGCTACACTCCACAGTAAGAGTTCCCCATAACTCATCCATTCCTACACTCTATATTATGGATAAACCACCAGTATTTGCAAATGAACTGCTAGTAAAAATTGTGGGTAACCACCAGTATTTTCAAATAAAAAGTTTGCAAATAAACTGCCAGTTAGTTTTAGATGAACCACTAGTGTTTGCAAATTATTAATGTAATAGTCCGTTTTTAGTGAAATTGGAATAATGGTTTCGGGACCACAAATTTGAGGTCGGAAGAAAATTTATTTTAATATTATTTTGTGGTCTATTGTATAATAGGAATGACATATGAAAATTTCGTTAAGAAATTTTACCGATTACATGTCTAATTGGTTAAAAAGGACTAAATTAAAAAATGTGTAAAACTTGCTAATTATGATAGTTAAGTGATTAAATAGCTTGACTAGTAAATAGGGGAGGACTTACGGCATAAATATGCCTAAAATAGGTGGATGAGGCGGCATAAACTGGGAAATTAATAAAATAAAAATCAATTACAATTTTGCCAAATTAAAACAAAAACAAATGGAAAATTAAAGATTTCTAGACATTCAATTATCATTTTCGGTTCTAAGAATAGACATTAAAGAGGGTTTAGGCTGGTTCTTTAATTTTTCTTCATGTGAGTTTAATTCTTACCCGTTTCTTGAAATTTTTATGTTTTTGAGATTGTTATAATTAGATCCAATTAACCTTTACTTTAGTTTTAGATTTATTTGAAAATTTTGGAAGTTACCATTGAAAAGTTCATATGATTTTAGTTATTAGATGATGAATTTGAGATGTTGATGGGTATTTAAAAGTATTTTATTTAAGAATTTTGATGAAATTTTGATTTAGGGATAAAATTGAAAAGATGTTGAAATCATGGAAAATTTTGAATTTTATGAAATTCATGGGTTTCTATTGTTATATATGAAAATTTCTAGGCTTGGAATGAAGATTAAATTTCATGGATTTCATTTTCAGAGCCTAAGGACGAAATCGTAATTGATTAAAAGTATAGGGGCAAAATGGTAATTTTGCCAAAGATGTGTATTAGATAGTGTTTGACACAATTTTTTTGATAAAATGGAGTCGACTTGGGTTTTGGAAAATGAAAACAAAAATGGGAGTCGCCACCAATCCTTTTTGATGAGGTGTGATCGGGTCACCTCGAAAAGTTTTTTAATAAACGATTTGATTTTATTAAAACACGATTTTTGTCCACGAAATCTAGGAAAACAGGTTCGGGAGGCAGTTACGTACGAGGAAGGACTAGCACCCTCGTAACGCCCAAAATTGGCACCTAGTTGATTAATTAGTGTCCTAGTATCGAAGATTGAAGACTTTGAAAAGTTTTTAAAAAATACGATCCTAAAAAAAAACTAATATAAATCAAATTATCCGTTAAGACCCTCTCATTTCGGAGAGAGAAAATATCACACCCAATGAGTTAGGGCATGATATTTCACCTCTTCAAAAATGAGCTTGTCCAAAAAACTCGTGCAATAAAATTTAAAAGGATATTCAATTGTTTAAGTCAGATGAAGAAATCGCAGCCCAATACGTTAGGGCACAATTTCTCAAAATTCTAAACATTGAATATTGCCTTTATTATTATTTTTAAGAAAAAATCCTCATCTCGAGAAAACATGTTATATCCAATGCATTAGGACACAATGTATTGAATTCCCGCTAATGAGCTTTTTTTTTATGTTTTTGATTAAAGAGCATTCTCGATTATTTAGATTCAACGAAGAAAATTAGAACCCAATATGTTAGGGCTCAATCCCCTCGAAGATCCCAAATACTGAGTATTGCCTTTATTTTCAAAATTTTCCATTTTACGAATCTAGGTAAAAATTGATGTAATGGAAAAACAATTATGATAATGTAAGTAAAAATAATACGAGCAAAAACAAAAAGGTAAATAAATAAGAAGACAAATATATATATAAAAAAATCAATCATGTATACACAATAACAAGTAATAAGCAAATAAAAGTGAAACATTCTTTTAAAATAATAATGAAAGCGTAAATAGATAAATAAAAAATGAATAAAATTATAAGAACGTAAAAGATATATGTATGTACATATATATATAAATTATAAGATATAATAAGAAATATATATAAGCATGTATATATATATTTATGAAAATTAAAAATATGTATATATATATAGATATGCATAAAAATTATAAAATATAAAAAAATATAAGAAGGTATATATATATGAATTATAAATAAGTTATAAAATATGTATGGGTATAGGTATATATATATATTATAAAATGTATGTATGTATATATATAATTAAATCCAAAATTAAAAAGGTATAAATGAGTAAATAATAATAATAATAATAAGATTAAAAGATATTAAACTTAGATAAGTAAATAAAATAATAACAATAATAATACAAAAATAATAGCATAATATAATAATATAATAGTGAGGAATAAATAAATATAAAAAAATTGAGTTAATTAATAAAATAACACAATAACTAAAAAAAGAGAGACTAATTTGCATTCTAAGACAAAGATTTGGGGCAAAATCAAAAATAAAATAAAAAAGGGGACTATTTTGAACACGCGCATAATGTGAGGGGACTAAAAGGGAAATTTTCCCTTTTTCCCCAAAACGACGCCGTTCAAAGAGGGACTTAATTGAAAACGCAATAAATGGTGGGGTAAAATTAAAAACAATAAAAATACTTGATTATAAAACCATTAAAAAGCAGAAGGGATAAAGGTGCAATTAGCCCTTCTGAATAAAAACACGCGGATCTTGGCCTGGAGCGGGTCGATTCTCGGGTCGGCCTCGAAATGACGCAAAACGACGTCGTTTAGGCACTAAAAGAATCAAGTCAAAACGGCGTCGTTTCTAGGCCCTATATAAGTAAAAATTTCACAAAAAAGGTCATTCTTTCTTCTTTCAACAAAAAAAAATTCAAAAAACCTCTCCTCTCTCCCCTGCTCTCCTAATATTCTGCCAAGGGCCCGGTCGAGCTTCGGTCACCGGCCACCGTGTCGGCCCCTGGCTGTCGGCAACGGTGCCGCCGTATGCGGTGGCCGGTAAAGGCTAAAACCTCTGATCCTACCCTTTCAATACCCCTAAACCCAAATTCGAGCTCAAAATCCCCAAAATATTAACCAAATAGCCCCAAAAGCTTAGGAAACCTTTTGGTTTCCGGTCGCCTATCCTCGGAGGTGACTTCCTCAACCACCCACGGCATCGGAGGCCCGAATATAGGTCAGTTATGACTCCCGTTTCTTTTTTGTTTTATTTTTTGTATATGTAA
This sequence comes from Gossypium raimondii, assembly GCF_025698545.1. NCBI lineage: Eukaryota > Viridiplantae > Streptophyta > Magnoliopsida > Malvales > Malvaceae > Gossypium > Gossypium raimondii. The sequence continues at coordinate 4,946,568 of NC_068572.1, forward strand.
ATATAATGAAAACCAAAATAATAATAAAAAATCAAAAAAGATGAAGCGGAGATTTAAAAAAGGGTGACAAGTATCAACCTTTCGGGCTTTCTATTGAATTTTTTTCTTTCAATATTCGATCCTTTATTTTTTTTTGTATTTTTGAATCCCTCTTTCATACAATATCCCCTATTCTTTTTTACAACATTCGGCTTTATAGTCGAAAGAAAATAAAAACTCAATTTTTGCTATTGTCTAGTCTTGTCTGCTTCTGCTTCTCTTGTTGCGTGTTTGCATATGACCGTGCAGAGTTGCAGCGGCAGCAGAGGGTGTCAGATGCACATGGCAGAGCAGGTCGCGACGCTCATAGGGTTGGGGATTAGGGTTTTTGCTGAAATGTTTTAAGTTTTTGGGCTTGTTGGGCTAGGTTTTAATTTGGATCTGTTTGGGTTTAATTTTGGGCCATGTGGTTTGGGCTGGCATTGTAATGGACTGTTATCTTTTAATATTTAGGCCCGGGCAGAAGTTGGGTCTTACAGATAGAATTGAGTATGAATTGTATTAAATTAATGTTAAATTCATTCATATAGATCCGGATAGACCAAATACAGAGTTAGATCGAGGAAAAGAAAAAGTGTCGAATTAGTAGATTTTGCATACACGAATATTGTCGAGGTAAGTTCGTGTAACTAAATTGTATATTTATATTTTTTATTAAATGTTGTGTATGTGAATTAAATTGTGTAATTGACATGTATGAAAATTGAACACGTATCCAAATATATCCGACAAGTATTAAGTCCTATTTGAATAAATGAATTCAATGGATATAGGGTTCCCGAATTGGTTGTGGTCCTGCATGTGTTGCGGACACACCACAGCTCGAAAGAGCGTTCCATTATTAGCTCTTATGAGCTTTCCGTTATATGGTTCTTGCGATCTTTCCGTTAATAGCTCTTCAGAGCATTCCAATTGGTTGTGATCTTACATGTGTTGTGGACACACCGCAGCTCTTATGAGCGTCCCGATATATGACTCTTTGGAGCTTCTCGATTAAAGGCTCTTCCATGAGCTTCCCGTTAATGGCTCTCCGGAGCTTCCCGATATTGGCTCGCTTGAACCTTCTCAATATTGGCTCGTATGAGCTTCCGGTTATATGGCTCGAAAGAGTTTCCCATTTATGTGCTCGTATGAGCATTTCCGAATATGAATTGACGGATCTCAGATTTATACACTTCGTGTGTACTACCTAGGTATCCATCGATATTTTAAATGACTCAACAAGCAAAATCCTGATATGAGAAAATATATGAATTCAAAGTGAAACGTTAACTATATATATATATACACGAAATACATGGAAACTTGATGTTGATGAGCTCATACATAACTCTTGATATTCATTGAAATAAATGACTAACATGTTTGATGAAGTTGTGTGTTTAAACTATTAGCCAAATTGCTTGGATGCATTTTGTATGTTTATTTTAATGAAAATAAATGGTAAGTTAATTTTTCGTTATATGAACTTACTAAGCATTAAATGCTTACTCTGTTTTATTTCCTGTCTTATAGTACTCAGAGGCTCGTAAAGGTTGAAAGCTGGTCAAAGTTACATCACACTATCCCTCGGACTCTTCAGTATATATAGCAAACTAATTTTGGTTATAATGACATGTATAGGCTAAAAATGACCAATAATGGCAATGTAAATGTTTGGTTGTAATTAGCCATTGGGATGGCTTGTGAATGACATATTTTGATGTGTTTATATATGGTCTTAATGTATTTGATAAGTCTTTGAATTGGTTAAATGAGGGAGATTATATAGGCTCATAATTAATTGATTTGAGTTAGTATAATTGGTAAGATATGCATGTATGAGAATTGGGTCAATTAGGGAAAATTGAATACTTAGACATATGGGATATACTATAACATGTACTAAACTTGGTTTTAGCTTGATTTGAATTATTGGTATTGCCTTGTGAATGTGTTAAAGTGTTGATGTAAGTGGAAGATAATTTGGGTGAGAAAAGTGGCCTTGGAAATAGCCTATTTTTGTCCACACAGGCAGAGACACGGGCGTGTGTCTCAGCTGTGTGTGACACATGACCTAGCACATAGGCGTGTGATTTGGCTATGTGTCCCATGTATCTTAAAAATTGAGAAACAGAATGCTCAAAATTATCCACACAGCCTAGCACACAGGCGTGTGGCTTGGCTGTGTGACCTTTACACCTAATTAATGCAAGTTAAATTGCTCACACGGCATAGCACACGAGTATGTAGCTTGGCCGTGTGACCCAAGTCAGTGAGTTACACGGGCATGAGCACGGGCTGGGACACATCCGTGTGCCCCTATTTCAAATGCCTACACAGCCTGGCCACAAGGGCGTGTGTCCTCTGCACCTAGGAAAAATTTTGACATTTTGCGAAAAATTCTCTGAGTACCCGGTGTAGTCCCGACGTGTTTCAAATGCATATTTTGGGCCTCGAGGGCTCATGTAAGGGACAAAATGATTGAACATGATTGATTTCTGATATGGATGTTAAATGATATAAAATAATTGTATTTGATCTGTAACTCCGGTAATGTTCCATAACCTCTTCCGGCGACAGATATAAGTTAAGGGTGTTATAATTAAACTACCAATACTTCCTCCATTCATATCGTCCCACCCCATGCAATTCAATATTACATGCTTGTAACAATACAGTGCAGAAATAGTAGAAATCTTTAACATGTATTCAATTCAACAGTAACAATAGACATGCTTAACATACACTTAGTAGGGCAAAGTAGTAATACAATAACAATTTATCAAAATTACAGTAACAATAAACATGTAACATTCACATATTATATATTATATATTATAAAAGTAGCAATTCAGTCATTAAATCATAAATTCCAGTATATACATAATATTAGGGACTCAATTGAGTGAATAAAAATTCTAAAAATAATTCAGGGACTATACAAGGACTAAATTGAACAATTCACAAATTTTTAAGGAAAATTGTACAACAATGATCACACGACTGTGTGGAAAATGATAAATTACCCTATAGGAAGGACACAACTGTGTGGCAGGCTGTGTAACAGGCTGAGGCTATGTGGTTCACGAAGTATTGTACGATTTACAGGTGTACACGATCCTGTGGTCCACACACCTGTGTGGCCCTAAACCTACATACGGTTTGACCAGATTCACTTGGTAAAATACACACACACATACCCCCCTTTCACCACGGGTTCAGTTGATTCTCCTCGCGATCGATTTTGATCTGATTTACCTAAATCCAGTCTTTCAATGACAAATATACACAATTAACGATTGATATCAAAATTTTGGCAAAATTATCAAAGATTTGGCAAGATTCGTAAAACATTGATTAATCGAATCAAAATATCAATGTTGGATTTTTGTACAACGGATATACAAAATCTAACAATTGAAATGAATGCACTTACCGATCTCTGGCAAAGATAATGGATGCTATTTGATGACAATCTAACCTTTGATAGAAAACGATTGAACGAAGGACGATTCGATACAGGAACGAAAAAGAATCAACAGCCCAAAGATTGAAAAATATGGTGCAAGAATGAGGGAAAAGAATGGGCACTGACACTTAATCATTAAGCCTTAAGCTCATTTCTTACTTAATTTAGACACTGAACTGTACATATATTTCGAAGTGTGACAACTGAATTATCAAAATAATAAAAATATGAAGGAGGGGGCTCAAACCTAAGATCTCTTGGAAGAGGGACTAACACTTAACCATTAGGCCAATAATTTTCTTATTTAACAAACGCACAATGATAACCTTATAAATCGGGGCGTGACCACTCTCGATTTCATAAACTCGATTCTACTAATCCAATTTTTAGGATGTAACATTTTTTTTTCAATTTAATAAATTATTAGTATAATTTATATTCTAAATTTATATCATGCCATATATATAAAAAATTGTGTTTCTTACTGTAATGAAATAAAAATTTAATATTGTAGGAGAAATTATTTTATTGACCCTTCCCACCACATAATTCATTGTCTCTTTCCAATTATGTAAAGACATTTCAACAATTTTTTTCATGTCATTGATACATAATTTTGATAATTTTTTTACCTTGAACCCCGAACCCTAAACCCTAAACCATGAATCAAAACACTAAACTTTGAATACTAAACACTAAACCTTAAATCTTAAACCTTTCATAGTTTAGGGTTTAAGGTTCAAGTTTAAGGTTTAAGGCTTAGGATTTGGGTTTGGGTTTGGGGTTTGAGATAGAAAAATTACAAAATTATATATTAATGACATGAAAAAAATTGTTGAAATGTCATTAAATAATTAGAAAAGAACTATGAATAATGTGGTGGGAAGGGTCTATAAAATAATTTCTGATATTGTAGACATCCATTAATAATTTTGGAAACAAATTTATTAGTAACTTTTTATTTTATGAATTTAAAAAAATTAATTTCTTAACCTATTAAAATTTCTATTTTTAACTTGTTAGAATAAATTATATTAATTTCTGCATAATTAACTCTATTAAAACCATTTAAATCACGTCCAACCCACTGTTTACATCCCAAGATTCACGTGGTTTTCTAATAAATGGAATAAGTTAAGTTTCATCCTATATAGTTTGCAATTTACGGGCTTCAGTCATTAATTTGTTGTTTTTCTTTTATTCGATTTAGTCCATTATCAAATTTACTTTATTTTATTTAAATATAACTTATGTGTTATATGAGATTTAATTATTAATGTCCTATTTTATAATTATATAATTGGATTAATTTTGATTATGTTTGTGATAAAATTTTATGTTTGGATGCCGATATTGACTTATCTGTATTCATACTTATTTTTCATAGTTTTAGTCAAGTATGTTTATATGTACGTATTTCAGTTCTGATTAGTGATCTCTTGGTCATTAATATTTAAAAAGTGTTTGAATGTAAGGTTAGTAGATTGAGTCTTAATTCGATTGGTATGATCATTGTTGTTAATGCAGGAGGATGTAGCTCCGTGTGCGTTGAAGCGCATTATCCTTCTATTTATGGGTTGGGGAGGGACTATGGGTAGTTTTAGGTATTGTGTTAAAAAAAGTAGATATGATCATGCAAGCGAGTTGCATCCTGCAATCTGAACTGAGGACAGGTTTTTGGAGTAAGCTCACCTTCGCGGGATCGCGACCCTTTGTCACGTCCATTGTAGCATGTGTGTCGCCCATGGCATAAGGGGCATGATGACTTTATGTCATCCTCACCTTCCTCTGGCTTATCATCGGTAGTCTGCTCAAGGTTCCAAACTCAACAGTGGCAACTAAACATGAGGGTTGCACTCGTTGCGGGACTAAAACTATAACGAAATTGTTCAAAGAAAAGATTTATTATCTTTATTAATACCTACAATCATTTTGTGTATCACACGGATAAGAAAACTAATATATTATATATTACAAGGTTTTAAGACTAAAGCTAACATGGACAGCCTATTTTAATGACATATGGTATATTTATTCCGTTGAAACGTGACAACTTCATTCTTTATATATAACATTTATTTTGTTTTAAAATTAATAAAAGATAATATAAAATTATAATTCACCATTTTTATGTTTAAATTAATAGAAAATAATCTTAAAATTATAATAAATATATTAATCTACTTTATGATTCTACTTTTGTTTGCCAAACACTTTATTTTTCTATAACTATTCAACCGTAATCGTTTATTAAAAACATTAAAAATTCAATATATATTTATACATTAAACTAAATATATTTCTAAATATAAAAATTAATCTATTACTAAATAAAGTTTAAATAATAAAACATAAAACTATAAAATTGAATTTTAAAAATCAAATGACAAATTCATAGAAAATAAAACTTAAATTATTTTTTACACAGTATTTAAAAGAGTTCAAACTGAGGAATTATTACTTTTTACCTTTCTTTTTCCTCAAAATAAAAATAAAATTACGAACTAATTAAAAGCTAATTAAAATATCAAATTTATCGTAAACTTTAGTTACGTGTGTAATTTGATACACGAAAATTAAATTGTGGTTCATATGTATACAAGAAGCTTTGATTTTGATTCAATTGTACACATTTAAAGAAATGAATGCATACATTTATTTTCATATTGGATTAATATAATTGTTTGTGTATATAACATACCAATATAAAACGATACTAATTCGATAATGTTGATGGATGGATAAAGAGTAATGGAAGCATGAGTTGGGTTGGTGGGTTACTGCGAATCGAGAAAGGCGATGTTCTTGTTGTGTTCTCCCAATGTGTTGGATTTGCTATTCCATGTATGGCTGAACTCATGGTTGTTAAGGAGGTGTTTAACTATTTCTTTGCATCCAAGTGTTGCAACTCACACAAGTTGGTGATTGAAGCTGATAGCCAAAAGATTGTCAATTGGTTTTTAGATCCTTTTGAAACTCCTAACTCCTTGAGGATTGTGGTCTTAGTTGCTTCAAGATTTGGACCCAATGATAGATGGTTAATTCGATACATCTTTCTAGTAACATTGATGCCGATGGTTTTGCAAATGTTAAGATTTGTCTCCGACTGTAGAAAAATTCCTACTTATCTATTTATAATTTTTTAAATTGTTAATTTACTATGATTTTTACATGCAAAGTAAAATGAATAAGTAAATATTTATTTATTGGTTACATTAATATTAAAAAGACAATTTATTTATATATATTTTTACAAAAGTGAAACTATCCAATTTAACAGATAAAAATATTTTAACTCATTTAAATGAATCGATTAAACAAAAGTCTTATTAGTTTAACCTCATTTATAATTTTTAATAATATTCTTTTGGTAATGTAGAATTAGAGGGTTCATACTCACACACATATGGTAAAGGTACATACTTATATCATACTTGCACATATTATGTTCAAAGGAAACTGCTCAAATAAAAGTCTACCACTTGTTCCATAGGAGTTTAATCCCGAATAGGTTTTATAAGTGAATAGCCCTTACTCACTAGACTAACACGGGAATTCTTCATGATGATATTTGAGTACGCTTTAAACCACAATATCAAATATAAACACAAAGGAGTTTATACAATTACTTAATTCACAAAAAAATAAAGGAGTTTATACATGGATTCAATTTTCAATGACCTTATGAGACTTAAGTTACTCGAGTAACTTGGGGAGTAAAGACGCAAAACGAAGGGTTTACCAACCTAAACGATGAGTAACAACCATTGGTCGGCGGGGCCGGGGAGGTTGGTTGACGCAGGAAAGCAAGAGAGCGATGGCGATAACTAGCGCAAGCACAAGTCCCATCATATCCACGTTGAGCTCTATGCACAACTGCCCCATCTCTCTTCTTCTTCTTCCTTTCTCTGCCCTACTCCAGAAACAATGGCAATTATTAAAGTTTCAGCATAGGCGGCTATTCTACTTTTTGGAGTCAAAACACTAAATATATAAACGATATTGTGAATCATGTCCTATATTAAATTCGAATTTTAATTCATACACATGTTTTTAAAATAGAATTTTAGTAATAATAATAATATATTTAAATTTATAAAAATTGTGGATAGTGATTCAAGTGCTGTGGGATTTCTGAATAAATTTATTTTCAAATTGTGGCCATCGTTAATCATTTCAGAAAAATAAATAAATATATAAAATCAAAATTGGTGATGAGTGTGAATGACGTTGTAAGCTGTAAAATCGTGACTTTTTCTTCACAAAACGACAGGTCAATGACTAAGACGAAAGTAAGCAAATGAACCAACTCAAAGCGACTTTATCCTAAACAAATTAATGTCAACATCCAAGTCAAGTCTCTAGATGTATTCATCTATTATTTATTTATACTGGCATGGCATGCATACATTTTTATACGTCACATTTTCCTTAATTATGTGAAAATTGTAGATTTAATTTCTATATTTTAAATTTATCAATTTTAGTTTCAGATAGTAACAATTAAATTTATTTGGTTAAATTCTACTACTAATACTATATTATGCATAAAGTTAATAAATTTAGTTCATGTTTTTGGTTAAATCGTTCTTTGTCTTTATATTATTTGAATTTCAAAGTTTCAATCTTATAGCAAATTATAACCATTCAATTCATTTTGTTGGATTTGCTTAGTAATATGTAGAAATAGAAAACTAACATAACATTACACACATGATAATAAGTTTGCCGCATAATATTTTAGAAATAACAAAACTTAGCCTAATAAATTTAACAACTATCATTTGACCAAAACAAACTTTCAAAATTCAAAGCGTATAAAAACTAAAAAGTCAAAATATAAGGACTAAATTCACAATTTATGCATAGCACAAAGACTAACAACATAAATTAACTTTTATATGTCATCGTATAAATCAAGCCAAATTAATTAATTTTATATAAAAAAAAGGCAATCAGTCAATTACCATATCATGTTTAATAGTTTTATTTTTATTATTAGTAACATAATTTTTCTATAAAATTAGTGATGACATCAATCTCTATTATGTTTATATAATTTATTTGCTAAATTATATATATTTTAAGATAGGATAATACAACAAATACTATTACAAGTTATATTATCGTGTGATTTTTTCGAGTTTCATATGCTTTTTCCGTAATCTTATTATAGGGAGTAGGATATATTTTTACAAGTGTTTGTTGTTAGAGTTTACTCTTTATCATTTAATTATTTAATTTTATCATTTTATCACCAATTATTAAATTATTGATAACTTTTAAAATTGACATAATAACTATTTTAACCCTCAACATCTATACATTATATCAATTTTATTTTGATTCTAAAAAATTTAACCCGATTTTGTATTTTCTTTTTACCATTTCACCTAAAAGCTAAAAAATATTAACTAAATTTAGTCGAAAATATATCAAATGAAAACACCCAAAAGTCCAAAATAAAAAAAAAAATTTAGATTAACCCTCAATGTAAAAAAAAAAAAATCAAATTACACAATGTGTAAATACCAAATACATGTATATCCTCAAGGCATGGGAATATTTAAGCTGAAAGCCTCGAATCTTTTAATGTCCTAAGTCTTTGAGCATTCGGCGTCCAACCATGCACAATTGCGGTGCACGGATCTTTGATTTCAACATGTATGTCATAAATGAGTTTTATCCAATTATTTTCCGTTACTCATCTATTATGTTTTATACTGATTTAATTCTACGTTGGAATTGCTTGAGCATATATTTTTATTAGAGTGCGTACTCTCAATCCTCGTATATCCTCCATATTATGTTCCCACTCCAACCAGATTTGCAACTATATTCATCTACATAAGATTGATCTGGCAACACTGAGAAACATATTGAGCATGTACCTGGTACATCTGTTCTTGAGATCGAATGAGCCGCCATAGTTTGACCACTTCAGATGAGATCTATGGAGAAAGCCTCAAAGCCAAATCTTCATCCTTCGTCCAAACAAAAGGAGGCATGTCAAACCTTGGCCCAGCCACAGATCGGTAGATATAGAGCTTATCGACCGTGTAGTTCTCGGGTCTTGAATCAGGAGGTCCCCTCTCATCTATAACTTCAACATTCAGCCTGGGCATCTTCTGACTTAGCAGCTTACAAGCTTCGAAACTCACGGAGCAGGAAGACATCCAAAGGGATCGCATTGTCTCCAGCTTTGCAGCATTGGTCAAAAGAGCCTTGTCTCCGAAGGGGCAGTCCCTAATTTCTAGTTTCCGTAGGCTTTCACACCCTGAAAGCACGTGATGGAGTCCCAAATCACTATCTCCTGCAAAAGCCACGGATAGCATTTCCAGCTTTTTTGCATATTTTCCAATATATTCAAACACGCAATCTGTGAGGAGACCAGAGAGGGAAAGCCGTATGAGATCCTTGCAATGCTCAACAATGGCTCCAAAACCAACATCAAATGGCTCTCCAGTCAGGTAATCAGCTGTATTTGGCTCAATTATACAAAGACGAAACCGGGTCAAGTTTGGACGGTTCTGAGCAATTGTGACTAGAGCTGCATTAGACATTCTGCGGCAGAAGTACAAAACTGATTGTAACTTAGGACAACCCAAAGAAACAGCAACAAGGCCCTGTTCTGTCAAGGATGCATTTGGTTCGGCATCAAACGGGTCAGATGGAAAAACCCGTAATTCCTGCAGGTCCTTGCAATTAGATGCAAGTGCTTCAAGGCCACTGTCTTCAATATAATCAAGTACCTGAAAGCATAATTGACAATTTAAAAGAGAAGGGAGATTCAGTTCAGTTATTAGAACATTTTATGCGACGATTGGCATAGTTTAAAGGTGATCAGTAAACCACTTAATGTTCAAAATATGCGCTCAATTGTTTTAAAACAGTTACGAACTGAAGATACCATAACAAGCTTACCAATAGGCGCTGCAAACTCGGACAGTGGCTTACAAGCTTGATGAGATCAGGGCTTTGTATAGTTGCGTAACTCAAGTTCAGTGACGTTAATCTAGAGCAGACAGAGTAAATAGCCGGAAGGTAATCCGGAACCACATCCCAAAACCCAGACAAACTCCTTAGTTCCTTGCAATTAGAAAAAGCTCCAGCCAAGTTTGAGAAGACATCTGAACGTAGCTCAGCCGAATAGGTGCAAGTGCTGAATTCAACCAGCTGCGGTGCAAGTCGTAATATGTTGGCAGTCTTATCAAGGGGAACAGCGCGGTTGAGTTTAAGGGACCTGAGGTTCGGACATCTACTGACCAGGCGCTCCAAAGCCGAGAAACTAACTTCACCAGATCCTAAACAGGAAATGTTAAGAGACACCATGGATGTGTATGTCTCAGGAAAATGGCTGAGCCAATGCACACTTGAATCATCCACTTCACTTTCTCGCAAGTCCAGCTCTCTCAGGTTCCTACATTACCAAGCAGAAAATCAACACATTGTATACTTTTACTAGATTAAATCCAAGAGTTAAAACATAAGAAATCAAGAAAATCAATGGTGGCTAATGAACAAAATTAGAAGATGACCATTGTCATTGAAATTGAAAATGATTAATCAGATCTGATAAAAGCAAACAGTGAACCTTAAAAATCTACAAGTAAACAGTTCTTTCAATCAACTTCATTACTAGGTAACGTTATAATTACTCCATTAAGAAAAGTGCAGCTAAAAACAAGACAAATTGAAGTAAAATTCCAACTGAAAGTTGAAACGAAAAGGTGTTTATGAAGCTTACTTGCAACTAGCAGCAATGGCAGCAAGTCCATCAGTTGAAAACCCTTCACAAGAAGCAAGCACCAATACTTTGAAATCCTTAAATGACTTAGCAATAAGCTCCAAGCTTTCATCCGTGACGACCATCCGTTTAAGCCGAATCTCGTCGAGCCAAGGGTAAGCGCCAGCCATCTCCGTAATCCATGGCAAAACGTAACCGCCCCAGCCGTCCGGTACGAAATTGAAGTCAGCGAAGTGCGGTTTCCCTTTCAACTCAATGGATCTAACTTGCGGGAACCGTCTGATCACCATCTTAGGGCTCACAGCATAACAGTTCCCGACGAATATCTTCCTCCGACACCACCGCTCGATCTCGTACCACGATTTACACACTGCCGATACCACGTTCCGATCCTTATCCGATTGTATGAACGAGAATACATGCTCCAGCACCTCATCTGAGAGCGAAGACGCTAATCTCTTCGGCATCCCAAAAAAAATGAAAACTTCTGACAGATAAGATGAAGATTTTCTCTCAAATTTCCTCCTTTTGACGGATACTACAGTTTCGTTAAGATTTTAAGTTCGTTTTCAGAAATGAGACGCCATTAAAGGAGATTAAGCTTAAGCTGACGAGACAACAGTGAAGAAGAAGAAGAGAGGATAAGGATTTTTATTTTCGTGTTGGGAAGAAGGGTTAGATTTTAACCATGGTTAACTAAGTCATTCTCTTGTGTGGGGAATTGATAGACGTTTAGGGTAGTGACACGTGGTTGGGAAGAGATGTGGGCCCGTGCGATGGACGGTGGGAGGGGTAGAGCTTATCCGTCGACGGTGAAACGGAGCCGCACAAAACGGATTTTTGTATTTTGACTAAATAGTGTACTTTTTCTTTTTTATATGTCACATATATTTTTTATTTCTTTTTTAAAATAGTTCAAATCTCAAGTATTGGCTCAATGGTCAAGAGTGTTTATCGTTCCAGTTGTAATTTACATTCAAGTCGTGTTAGTTGCTATTTATAATTTTAAAAAAAAAGCAGTAATAATCTCTTATTAATTTTTAAATGAGAATAATGTGTTTCAGTACATTCGATCAATATATATATTTTATAAACAAATTGCTAAATTTTAAAATCCTTAAACATTTTTCCATAGTTTAATTTATACATAAGATTGATTTTATTTTAAATAATGGTTTATTCAAGTAAAAATTAAGGTTTAGAATTTATTTAAGTTTATGATAAAAGATTAAAGGCTTATTTAATCAATTTTTTCTTTAAATAAGTTTTAATCTAAATAATCACCCATAATTTACTGTTTATATAATTAAAAAATAATGGGAGAGTTGAGTTGTCGAACACGTAAAGGTTATTATTTAAATTTCTATGCAGAAAAATGACGGTGATTAAGGTTAAACATTGATGATTAGTTTAATAATTAAGCCCCACGCATGGTTTCCCCGGGAATCTCTCGTCCCCCTCGAGTGGGACGGCGTAGACTTTGCTACACATTCTGAATTTTTTTTTAGATTCTGATTATTAAAAGACGAGAATAAATTATTATCTTCATATTATTAAAATTTAAGATCGGTAGACTATTTTATACGTTTTCGGTCCTATCATTTAGATCTTATAAATATATATTTGTTATTTGTGACATTTCTCGCCCACTCTAATTGTTGGGTCTAAATTTTAGGATGTTATATTTATTATCGAGTAATTACCGTTAATTATACAGTAATTAAACTATTTAATCATATAATATTCATGATATACAAAATTTTTCGAGTCTCAATCGAACCTATAAAAGTTCTTTTATTGACTTAAATATATTGTAATTTGGATTCAACGATCGATCGGACAAATAATGTTACATTAAGAAAACGAAAAGAATTTAATTTATCATGTATTATTAAAGGGAAATGCATAAGCATAAACAAGGAAAATTTCCCCAAGTAATGAAACGATAGCCATCGAAGCACCGACATCAAGCCAACTTTCACTACTATATATTTATTAATCCTTATTTTTAAAATTAAATTTTTTATTTTAATTATTTTTAAATGATGTATTTAATGAGTGAATCTATATAAATATTGATGGAATGGGTGAATCTGCATGTTAACTTATATATTATTCTATAATTCATAGTTAAATAATAAATTTATATTTTGTTTTTTCTCACAATACCGAAAACTATTATAACTCTTTCTCAACCTATAAGTAGGGGATAATGCGTTTTAACGTATTTGAATTTACGTGCTCTATACATTAATAATAATGTTCATACCAATCGAGTTAAGACTCAATCGACTATGTTATTATTATTTTTAAATAATAATTTTAAAGGAGTTGGTGTATGCTAAGATATAGGTTGATTTAAAAGCCATGTCTAGTCAAATAAAAATATATTTTATTTTTATAATTAAAAATTAGATTTAAATATATACTTTATGATTCATATGAATAATATTAATTTGTAAGTAATGAAATATAAAAAATAATTATAGCAAATTTTATTTTGATCATATTTAAAAAAACTAAATTATTTATTGTTAATTAATTAAAATATTTAAAAAGAAAAAGAAAAAATAATTCTAGTTTACATAATAATGATACTTTTCTATACAATTTGTTTGGCCAGCTTTTGTCTACGAAATTGAGAGGAAGGTGACCTCTCTGCATTTCCACAGCTCAATGATTCTAAAATTACAACCAAATCTTCAATTCTGACTTTAATTATTTGGTGCTATCTTTCAATTCTAACAATTCCAATAGTTTGAAGGCTTTTAATTTAGCCTCTTTTTTCCTCCCTTTAGAAGATAATTAATGAATAAAAGATATTCAAGATTTTTAAATTATCATATCTGATAACAATTAATTATAAATAAACTATGTATAAAAAGGTTCGAACTAATTTTCAATATCTCAACTTTAAACTTTCAAAGTTTCAACTGTCGACATAACTAAATCCACATTAGTAATATGTTAAAGTCTAAAGGTTTTTTTTTTCAATAATTGAGGGAGGAGAATTGAGTTGCTTAGGATCGAAACTAAACTTCTGTGCCTACAATACAATACTCTTGCTACTAGGCCAAGAAATTATAAGCTAAGGCGTAAAGGGTTTAAAACTACATTTGTGTTATACTTACGTACATATAATTTAAAAATTACCCATATAATATTGTTATCCAAATACATGGAGGACGTCATCAATAAGTAATGGGAAAAAGTAGAAGTGGACTTCTTTCTCATGTATTTGGATCAAATTCAATAAGAGGGTTTTACCTGAATACCACCCCAGTCTAATCAGGATTAAACTAAAATTGTAAAATGGATAAAAACAACTATAGTTATACAAAAAAAAAATACAAGGGGATGTTAGGATAGGCTAATGCCTTGGCCTTAGAAATGATAAAATTATGAATGTAATCTATTTAAAAATTGCAAGTTATTATCAATATAAAATTAAATTTGGTCTACTTAAAAGAATATTTTTTGCATGAATTGTCCAAATATATTTATAGTTAAGGGATGACAATTCCCCAACAATCGAAGGTATTGTCCCCTAGTGGGGGGTTTTACCTCCCCTCACCCATAGTACTTTGTTGAGAGCTAGTATATTGTGAACGTCTACCCGTCAGACTACACATTGAAGAATTCTCTCTCAAAGTTGAAACCCCTCCTCAACAAGCCTAATCAAGTGAACTGGAACTTTTATCTCGTATGGAACTCGAATTTTAGAAGTAAAACTCAATTCAACTTGAGTTCAAAACTTTTATTAGGGTTAATGAAATTTTTGCCTTGAATTTGAAATTAGGTCCACTTTAATATCCGTCCATTTTTTAGTCCATTTTGGTACAAGAACTTGACAAGCAAGTCAATTTTGATCCCACAACTCGAAAAATGTAAAAGTTCTGATGGTGTGATTGTATTATGTCATCATATCTCGATGAGATCCAAATTTAAAAACTAAAATCAACTTAATTGTCAAATTCAAATACTAATATGGATAAAAAAAACATGCATTAAAGTGGACCTATTTATCAAGTTGATGGGCCAAATTTTATATCAACCCTTTTTATAACTTAGTCATGGTCAACATTATTATTTAAACTAGATAAAACTGGGCAAATGACCAAAAAAAGCCCTTTTTTTTCAAAATTTATCGAAATGGGCCGATTTTTTGATTATTTACCGGAATGGTCCATTTTTCGGGAAATCGCGCCCATGTTAGCGCGATGTCAGGGTACATGGTAGGAGGTCGCGTCCACGTCAGCAAGTCACGCTGATGTGGACGCGACCTTCTCCGCGGTCAAAAATTTGACCGTTGCCCCCCCCAACGGTCAAAAAATATATATATATAAATACCCCCACCCCTTTATTTTTTTTTCACAAACAAATCCTATCTAATTTTTCCTCTCTAATCCTCTCAATTTCCTTCCAAAATTCTCTCAATTTCCTTCCAAAATTCTCTCAAACCCATATTTAATTTTAATTTCCTTCCAAAATTCTCTCAAATCCATTTTTTAAAATAATTATATTTTTTTATATTTTTTTAAAATAATTTTAAATTTTTTTATATTTTCATCAATGGCCGGATCATTGACTCGTCTTGATAGCAATCACATATCGGTGGAGCAAATGAAAATGGTAAGTATTAAATTTAATTTGTAATTATTATTTACGATTTTTTATTTATGTATTCTTAGATAATTATTAATTTATTATTTGTTATAAAAGTCTGAAGATTGGGTATTGGAATGCCATATCCGGAATATGCATGCTCCTCCATCACCGTTAGTAGAGAACTACTGCGGAAGCGTGTTTTTGCACGTGTGACGGTGAGGTCGGGATTCAAGTTGGACCCAAACCGATTAGTGCGTTGATCGAGAGGTGGAGACCGAGAGACACACATTTCATCTTCCATGTGGAGAGTGCACTATCACTCTAGAAGATGTCAGCATGCATTTGGGATTGTCGGTGGACGGGCACCCAATCACGGGTCCGCCTAATCTAGCAATTGGGAGGCGGTGTGCTATGAGCTTTTGGGCGCTATTAGGAAAAAATGGATGGAGGTAAGGTCGAGATGGGTGGTTACGTGCCACCTTCCCGAGCGAATGAAAATTCAACCAAATCCAAAGAATTGATATGCTCGATCATACATTCTTCAAATAATTAGAGGTTATCGATGTCGACACGCCACGAGCTAGTGTACATCTAAGGTGGCTGCTAAAACTCGTTGATTTTAGAGGAGCCGGTGAATTTAGTTGGGGGCCTGCCGTCTTGGCAACATTATATCGGGAGATGTGCGGGGCGACGCGACCGAGGAGAGCAAACATCGGAGGTTGCCTGTCATTACTGCAATCATGGACACGGTTTCGCTTTCCATTTCTACGTCCTCGAGTGAACTACCCATATACATTCCCACTTGTAACGAGGTAAATTTTATATTACATTTTTGAATTATTATGTAGATTTTGTAAGAATAAAAGTATGCTAAAAATTTATTTAATTAGGTGGAACCATTCGGCAAGTTTTCGTGGATTACCGTCTGAACTTGAAGATATACGGCTTCTATTGGACCAACGGTCGGAAGCAGAAATAAGTATTAATGCAAATAGATATTTCCATACATTCGCTAGTCGATTGATATTTAGTATTTAGTATTTAGTATTATGTATGTAACTAATATTTCTATCATGTTCATATAGTTTCAATGGACACCATACGAGGATCCGGCAATTCGGGCAGTAATCCTGGAAGAGTTTTTACAAAATCTGAACGCTTGGCACGTGAAAGTGGTGTTGATCAACTATGCAACCGTGGAGCCCCACCAGACAGACAGAGTGCTACGACAGTTTGGATGTAGACAACCGATTCCTGCGGACCCTTAGGAGTTTGATGAGCACCACAAATTTGACCTTCGGCTATTAGGTACGGATTGGCCTAGATACTGGTCCAAGTACACGGAAATGTGGGAAAATCGGCATGAATATCTACCTACTCGGGAAGCAATCATCGTTCTGGAGTTAGCGTGTGTTCCAGAATACATGTCATGGTTTAGGATCCATGGCAAGCCGTATTTACTTACGCCAGAGGAGAGGCAACGGTAATTACGTCTCGGAAGGGAAATGCGCGGGCCTCTAAATTCAAGACGAGAAGACTTCGAAGGCAGCCCCTCAATGAGGCCCAGACAGTCACCCGGCGCATCATCAGCGGGCATGCAATCACCGGCCCCAACGAGAGCACCGACGCAGTCACCTGACGCAGAAATTCAACAGATGATACCCACGCAACCGCCTTTCCCTATGATGCCAGGTATGTTTCCTAGCCCTTATATGTACCCTAACCCTTACATGTATCCTTGTCCGAATACTATGGCAGAAATGCCTGGTTCAGCTCTATTTCCTGTTATGCCGAGCGGACCGTCGATATCTAGGCCAGCGGCGCAGGAGGGATCGGCTATGCCTTTGGGGAGCTCTTCTTTTTACCAATCGCCAGCAACGTATGACATTCAAACACCTAAATTAACTAAAAACCCTAAACCTAACCTAAATTAATTAAAAACCCTAATCGAACCTAAATTAACTAAAAACCCTAAACCTAACCTAAATTAATTAAAAACCTTAATCTAACCTAAATTAATTAAAAACCCTAATCTAACCTAAATTAACAAAAAACCTTAAACCTAACCTAAATTAACTAAAAACCCTAACCCTAACCTAAATTCCCTAAAAACCCTAAACCTAACCTAAATTAATTAAAAACCCTAATCTAACCTAAATTAACAAAAAACCCTACGCCTAACCTAAATTAACTAAAAACCCTAAACCTAACCTAAATTAATTGAAAACCCTAATCTAACCTAAATTAACAAAAAACCTTAAACCTAACCTAAATTAACAAAAAACCCTAACCCTAACCTAAATTAACTAAAAACCCTAAACCTAATATAAATTAACTAAAAACCCTAACCCTAACCTAAATTCCTTAAAAACCCTAAACCTAACCTAAATTAATTAAAAACCTAATCTAACCTAAATTAACAAAAAACCCTAAACCTAACCTAAATTAACTAAAAACCCTAATCTAACCTAAATTAACAAAAAAACCCTAAACCTAACCTAAATTAACAAAAAACCCTAACCCTAACCCTAACCCTAACCCTAACCTACATTCCCTAAAAACCCTAACCCTAACATAAATTAACTAAAAACCCTAAACCTAACCTAAATTAATTAAAAACCCTAATCTAACCTAAATTAACAAAAAACCTTAAATCTAACCTAAATTAAATAAAAACCCTAAACCTAACCTAAATTAACTAAAAACCCTAAACCTAACCCTAATCTGGTAAAATATTTTGACTGGTACTAACAATTAAGAAATTAAACTAATTTGATAATTTTACTAACAATTTATACAATTATCAATTAATAATTGAAGAAAATATTTTTTTTCTAAAATTACATTCAGCTATTGCGATTAGGGCATGATCGACTTGTATGGCCTGGATTCCTACACCATCTGCACAACTTCTACTGACTGGATGTTTCTCGGATATCCATATTATTCCGTATTCTAGTGGAGCAAGGTCGACCCTTTGGTTTGCAACACAATTCTCTATCCGGTAACAGCTTAAAAGGAGCAAGAGATACGGGCGGCCACTTACGTTCATCTGGGACCGGTGGGAAAACGTGTTTCCAAATGTTGTACATGTTTTCTAGTTTGTACACTTCGTCTACATAACTCATTGGATCCAGACGAAGTTTCTGGCAAGATACAACATGAGACATGGATAACGAAGTGCATCAAACTTCCCACAGTCACAAGTCTTGTTTCGTAAGTGTACACGATACTACCCGCCAACAACACCTTGGTGCGGTCTGTCAAACTCCGTCACGCGAAACCATAAATTGTCTCGATCGTGACACACTGTGTGCATGATGTTTGCCCTCGCCTTCGCCTTGTTAATTTCTTGAACTACCTTACTGCACCATACATGGCCACCCTGCATCTGGCCAGCATAAGTTGCTGCTCGCTTTGGAAATAGCGCTGCCAAACGAAAATATGTCTCTCGTACAACTAATGCTATCGGTAGATGGCGCGTTCCTTTAAGAACAGAATTTATGCATTCAGCCAGATTCGACGTCATATGGCCATATCGTAGGCCTCCATCGTATGCTTGTGTCCACTGTTTGAAACGTATGTTACAAAGGTAGTCCGCCCCTTCTCCATTTTGGGATCGTAAAATTGCCAACATCTCCTGAAAACGATCTTTATTTATTTCATACCCTGCCAATTGGAAGATAACAGCGAATATTTTATACCACTTCTACCAATAAAACTAATTCAAATTGACAAACGAAATAATACAGTTATAAACTAAATACCCATGTTGGTCACTTGTCGTCATTCGCTCTTGGATGGATATTGCCTATAGTAGTTCAAAGCAACGTGTCTTAGGCAATATCTATAGTGTGTGCGCTGCCACAAGCTTCCCTCTCGATCAAATGCAGCTAGTATACCGGCGCCCCGATCTGAAATAACATAGATATCAGGTTGGGGGCAGACATGCCTCCTTAATCTAGAGAGAAAGAAATCTCAGTCATCAGATGACTCCCCCGGTGTTATTGCAAATGCAATTGGAAGAATTCTCCAGTAGCGATCTGTGCCAACGCAACCAATAGCCGATGAGTATACCTACCGAATATAAAGGTACCGTCAATTTGTACCAACGGCTTGCAGTATGGAAATGCGTCTACGCATTGCTTAAAGGTCCAAAATAGGCGTTTGAACACTTGACATCCACGTAGCAATCGGCCGTTGTAGTACGCATGTTCCGTTTCAAGGTCTGTGATGGCACCTGGGACATATCTCTCTAGCACCTGACACCACTGCCATACTTCATTATATGAGGCGTCCCACCCACTATGCATCTTCTCCAACGCCTTTTGCTTAGCTATCCAAGCCTTGCAGTAAGAGGGCGTATACCCCATTTGGCTACGGATATTGGCAATTATCACCGGCACTGAAGTCCTGGGATCTACTTTTATCGTGGGCATTATCAAGCTGGCTAACATAGCTGAATCCATTTTGGGATGATCTTGTAAAACACCTACAGAGGGAGTACATTAAATAATGCAACATTGCAAAATAAAATTATTATTCAGATACATTCAATCCTGTACCTACAGCACATGTATGTGGACCTTTGTACTTTTTTATCTCCCACAACCCCGTCCTTTTCCTTAACGAGGCGACGATTTTCCATGAACATGTGCCGTCTTGCACCGCACACTTCGCCTCAAACTTATCAGATTTTGATTTAACGACGTGGTAATTAACGCTGTTTTTGATGTTATGTTGTTTCAAAGCACCAATAAAACTATCCTTGTTGGTAAACTGATTACCAACTTCAAGTTCACTGAAATATACCCCCGAACTTGTACGATCGCGCAACCGGTGTGGTAGATCTGGAAACTCTAGCACATCATCTGCTGACAGATCGACATTATGCATGTGGGCTGGAGGTGAGTATGCTTTGAATCGTGGATTTTCTTCATCATCTGAACTCCTTTCAGCATCTTCACCTTCTGTTGGAATAGGCTCCAGTTCAGAAAATAATCTCACCTCTGCACCATCCTGCCCGGGCTCTCGAGGTGGATCCACATCAGACTCATCTTCTAACCCATAATCATCTGCAGCGTACGACGTCCCCTCACCGGTTGACGTCGTAGGTAGTACGTCATCCCTTCTTCTGGGAATTTGATAACGTCCCCAATTGGATGTAGATTTCCATCCACTGGAACTTGACGCAGTTCCCCAGTACGTATTTCCAGCATCAAACGTCGAGCCACTGACGTACATGTCCCATCCACCAACAGAGTGTCTTGTGGGGGATGTGCATTTGACACCTCTACCGAACATGGGCTGTTCCATATTTTGTAACCCGCTAACCGAGTGTCGGCCAAGGGTCGTGTATACATCTCGAACACCGGACGGAAGTACATCAGTTGGCGACGTAAATTGTACATATAACTCAATATAAGTTGCTCCACTAGCAAGATGAGTCTGCACCATTGACTCCAAGCTACGAGCACCTTTTATGTCGAACGAGTCATATGTCACCGGATCAACACAAGAACAAAATCGATACGTGATTGACAGAACTTTCATTGGCGTCGTTCCGAAGATTTTACGCTTAATTCTTTTACGAAGTTCTGTGAAATCTATATTCTGGTTAAATGACAGTCGCACTGTATTCTCCGACAAAAAGACAACACCATTCTCGATGTGGCAAACCTCACCATCGTAGTAAATAACAACACTAATACGTTCACTCATTTTGAAACTCTAACTTTCTTAGCCTCTCTAAATTGTTTCTGCTATGACTTATGCATTCCAAGAACATTTTCTGCCTAATTTATAGCCTCATTAAACTTTTATCAGAGCAAAATCGCGTCCACGAGTAGCGATTTTACAATTTCTTCTCAAATAGCATCCTCGTAGAAACGATTTTATACTATTTGCTCAGAAACATCAGAAAAAAAAATTATTTCTTACATGACCTACTGTAGCAAAATCGCGTCCACGAGGGCGAGATTTCACTATTTCTTCTCAAATAGCATCCTTGTAGAAACGATTTTATACTATTTGCTCAGAAAAATCAGAAAACAAATTATTTCTTACATGACCTACTGTAGCAAAATCGCGTCCATGAGGGCGCGATTTCACAATTTCTTCTCAAATAGCATCCTGGTAGAAGTGATTTTATACTATTTGACCAGAGAAGTCAACTCGAAATAATTTATTCCGGGACCCATAAACCCTAAAAAGCCTACACCCTAAACCCTAAAAGCCAGAAAACCCAAACGTGAAATCAACGTCAAAATCGCGTCCCCGAGAACGCGCTACATGGCAGGAGGTCGAGTCCACGTCAGCGCGACCTCCTGCCATATACCCTGACATCGCGCTGACGTGGGCGTTTCCCGAAAAATGGACCATTCCGGTAAATAATCAAAAAATCGGCTCATTTCGGTAAATTTTGAAAAAAAGGGCTTTTTTTGGTCGTTTGCCCGATAAAATTGACCGAATAAAAAATCTATGGATATATCAATTTAAACATAAAATTTAGATGAAATAAACCAACTAAATAAAAAGCTGATAATTTGACTAACACAGTTAGCTATGCGATTATTAAAACATGGCTACTCAGCTGGATTGAGTGTGCTAATTAATGAAGTCAACACGCCATGTTCTTGTGACAAATTTTACAAATGTTGTTCACAAGTTTTATGTACCAGATCACAAATTTAGCTTCAACATCGAGGTTGAGGCAAAGATTAAAAAAACATATTAAAAAAAATAAATTGACGCCGATTAAGTTTTAACTTGATTCACATGAATATTATTGTCAATAGAAAAGCACATTATTCTTCTATAGATCAAAATTTAAAAACTTATGATAGGACTTTTCAAGCGTATGATTGGCCTCCAAATCATGGAATTTTATTGATTCCTTAATTTCCATTGATAAATTCTACTCTCTTTTTTTTCTAAATAAAACATTAAAAATATGTTATTTTAAAATTAAATAAAATATCATATTATTATTAAATTAACTCAAATCTAATTAATCTAATTAAAAGATGATTAATATAAAGACTTGAACAGAATTTAAAATTCAATCGTACTTACGAACACCTTTAGCTACCATTCATTTACAAACAAAGCCACGTAAACAAAATTTGAGATACATATATTATTATATGAATTTTAAATTCTGTTCAAATATTGTTAATGGGGAGCATCGTTTGTTAAATTGCCCACTATGGTAGACTCCATGGGACCATCAGTTGGTGAACCCTCACACCAAATGTTAGCTTTTGCATTTTTTTCGAGTTAATTGAATTATGTGGTTTGCATTTCTATTATACTTAATTTAATTATTTTTAATATTTTTATTTTAAAATTTGAAATTTTGACAAATTGAATTCTATTATTTCTAAAATATTATATAGTAAACATATTATTACATATGTAATGTCATATTAACTTAGTATTTTCACGTAATACTTACCAAAACACATACACGCTATTTTAGTTAATGAATTCAACAATTATCGTTTTAAGTCAAGATGAAATTTTAAAATTCAAAAAGTATAAAGATAAAAATAATCTACTTGGAGAATAGGATAAGCCCATAATTTGACGATACAATTTAATTACTAACAATTGATTCAAAGTTGAAATTTTAAATTTTGAAAAATATGAAGATTAAAATTAATCTATTCAAAAAAATTAAAATAGACCAAATTGAAATATAAAATTAAACCTATAACTTACGCATAATACAAACAACCTTAAATTATCAATTCCATTTCAAGGATATCACCTCTTCTTATCATCATCATTGAGAAGGATTGTATAAAACTATGATTTCACGCCATCTTTATCCTTTTCAATAGGAAAATGACAAATCAAATTTTTTCTCTTAATTTTTAGCATTTTTAGTTAGATTTGAATTTTTGTAGGAGGAAAAATCTAATTTGTTATTCTCCTACTTGAAAGATATAAGGATGACGTGAAATCACAATTTCATACAATCCTTTCACCATAATAATAATTTGATATAAGCTAACTCATTAACAGTCTCGCAATAAGAAAGAATCCAATGGTTATTTTGGATTGATTGCATAAAACTAAGCTCATAACTTGAACCACTAATCCATAGATAACAAATATATGTGTCCCCAACTCATAATATTTAGCCATTGGGTCCCCATTTTGCCCCCTTTGGTTTGATGGATTTAATAACAATTTGATATTGATGTCCCAGCCAGATTTTGCTGCTTTATGTTTTTTATTTATTTATAAAATCATAGTTACTTCATAAATTTAATAATTTTTTCACATTAATTTTTAATTTTTTAATAACCTCATTATAGATTTCGATAATATCTGTTCTTTTTGACACAATATTTAGAACTAATTATAACTCCTCAACCCATAAATTGGAGGATAATGCGCTTCAGCGCACTTGAACACACGTCTTCATGCATCGCACTTGACCACTTTTTAAAGGATGAATTGCACCCAAGGTATTAAACTATTAGTAAATTTAGTTTTGGTCATTCAATTTCAAAAAGTTACAAAATTGGCACTAAACTATTCGAAAGTTTTTATTCAAGTCACTTGACCGTTATGTTTTCCTTTTTAAAAAGTTTGGTTAGTGAACTTCAAACGATGATTCAACGATCGGTATGGTAGATCAATACCTATCGACGAGTAAAAAAGCATACCTTAAACCTAAGTTGATATATGATAGTTAATATAGAAGATCAAAAAGAAAAAACTAATTGATAAAAAAAACTAAAGTGTAAAAGTGTTAAATATATCTCTATTCATAAATTTTAATTATTTATATAGTGTTAAACATCAAAAGCATTAAAACTTCTACAAACTGGTATAAATTTTCATTCCTCAAAGTAAACAAAACACTTTTTTCTTTTCCAATTAATTGTTTAAATTATGAGCTAAACCTGATCTTGATGCGATATGTAAATTCGGTTTTATTTAAAATTTTAATTTTCAATTAAGATTTTGAAAATAAAATGTGTCAACTAGCCTACTTGATGTTTTATATTATATTAATTTTTATTTGATAAGGTTCTATAAATGTTAAAAGAGTCGAAATTAATATATATTTATAAAATTAGAAGATAGGTACTTCCGTAATTATTTCTGGTCCAACCCAATGGTTGTGACAAAAAACGAACCCGTCAGACCTCACAACTCTATTTTCCAGTGATTAATAAATTTACATTTTCATCATTTAATTTTAAAAAGTTATAAAAATTTTCATTTAAATTACCGAATTATTTAATCAATTATTTGAAGATTAAGTTCTTTCTAAAAAAAAAATTTAACTAACAAGTCCCAAGCGACCATTCGACAATCAATATTGTGGAGCAATACTCATTGACAAGTAGAACATACATTAAATCCAAGTTGAATTGATAGTTAACCTAAAAAATCAAAAAAAGTAATTTGAATTTTAGTTCATAGATTTGTGACTTCAAAGTTGTTTCATGATAATAAAAAAACCCTAAATCGTAAAGAGATGAGGAAAAAAGCTTTCGGTTGACACAAATAATGCGAATAGTAAAGGCCATACAACAACAATTTTAATAGTCCAACAACTTAAATGAAAATTTTTAAATAGTTCAATAAACAACTGTAAGCAAAACCTAAATTTATTAATAATTTAATGAATTTTGATGTAATTTATCCTTCAAGCAACAATCCTTACAGGATCTGATATGATTGTATATACTATAAATTCTAACATTTGCAATTCCTTCCCTATAATCATCAGGAAAGAAAAAAACCCCTCACATTTATTATTAAAAAAATCAGTAACGTCAGCCATTCCCCCCCGCCCCCTCCTCAAAAACTGATAAATCAAGTATATGAACGCACATACACATATCCCAAACCAATGCCAAACTGTGATAATCATAAACCAACCATTGCATAATCCCAGCTTAAGTTTGAATTTCTACATTGACTTTAAAATTGCCAAAAGAAAAACAACAATGTCAAAGTTTGTCTTTTATCAAGTTATCACATTCTCCATATGCTTCAAGTCTAATACATAAATAACCCTTCTAAAACTATTAGCATACAGCGGTAATCATCGGAAAACTTCATGTTCAACAGCATACATGTGCTTAATCTCTTTAGGTACAGAAGGAAGGCACGTGGGTTTTACCAGATTACTGATTAGCTTCAGAAGGTTGTGCATTGGCATTGAAATTGTCAAACCCGCCACTTGTTGGGGCAGTAGGATTGGCCTGATATGGTGCAGATATAGTGGGTGCTCCGTTAGAAGAAGTGGGTGTTGTTACAGTTCCAGAAACTGTTGTTGGGGGAGCCAATGTAGGAGGTCGTGGAAGGCCATTTACTTGTCCAGGCAAAGGAGCACCAGGTGGTGCCATCATTGGTGGCATGCCTGGAACGGGAATATAACCTGGCAATGAAACCAAAATGAAAATTTAATATTTTTAAATTCAATTCCATTTTATGTTTGTAATTGAGATCTATAATGGAAAAGCCGACACCAGAGCCAACCAAACGAGATGAAGTGCTTAACATATAAAGTATCCCTATTGGTAAGCAAACAAGTAAGAAATTTCCCAAGTTCACAACCACCACATAAATTCATGATGATACAAATAACCAAATAGCCAAACCCCGTATCAGCAAGAACACAAATACTACTAGTACGTATGAAATCTTACATGGAGCACCTAGAAATGGTCTTGGCAGACTATGGGGCCTCATCCTAGGACCATTGGTTGATTTACAGAATAGTGCAGCCCAAGAGTGAGACGGTGTATGCAAAAAAGCAGTTCAATGGAAACAAAAAAAAGCATGCAAAAGTTTCTTCAAGTTCACTATCACAAGTCGCAACATCAATTCGGGATGGGATATGTTTATTAACGAAAGACTGAAACCCCATACTGGCAAGAACACGAAATATGCTAATATGAATCTCACCTGGGGCACCTGGAATTGGTCTTGGCAGAACAGGGGGCCTCATCCCTGGGACCATTGGTTGGTTTACAGGTAACGGAGCCCCGGGAATCGACATAACAGGAAGTCGAGGCCTCTGAGCCATTAAATGTTGATTGAAAGCAGCTCCAACCTGCTGGAAAGCCGCAGCTTGACCAAGATGTTCCTTGATCCTTTGGTCTATTAAGCTCTGGGTCTGTTGCTCCTCAAATTGCTGATAGTAAGTTCTAACATTCGCCTAAAATTACATACAAAAAAAATCAGCAAAAGAAAAAAAATGTATAACTCACAACACCAATCAATACAAAGACAAAAATCTCTACAAATTACCTTGTGCTTGTAACCTGCGTTGTGTTGCTTTCTAACTGATGGCTGAAATTTAAACCCGGAAAGAAAAAAGAACGGTAATCAATTATTGTAAAAGCGATAACTCAAACTAATGAAGTTAATTAATTTTCGAAAAATTCAACCAAAAATTTGAAGACCCAAAAGAAAAGAAATAGGAAACTTACAGAGTCATGGGTCAAATAAGTATCGCAATAATCACAGTAATACCTGCAAATTTTGAATCCAAATAAACATATCCATAAATTGTTAATGAAAATTAGTTCGTAGCGAGAACTTTAATTAAGATTGGACGAATTTGTAAAGATCCGTACCGAGGCATTGCGAAACGACTCAGAATCGAAGCTAATTGGTTGAAGATCGTAAAACCCTAGAGAGAGGGTACCGTAGCAAAAGCCCTAGCTCAAGTACAGAGAAAAACTTAGAATGAAAAACAGAACGGGGATTTTGGGTTTGTCTGTAGAAATTTTAATGGTAGTTTATATTCAGTTTTAGGATCCTCATTAAATATCTTATGTTATAATTAGGGGTATTCAGTCCCTCGATTCAACCCAATTATTATTAATTGAATTGAAATATTTTTGTTAATTCAGTTGGTTCAAATTAATCAAAATTTATATATTTCTGAACTAAATAAGGTTGATATGTTCCCTTTTTTATTAATTTATGCCTTTACGTCATTTTAAATTTTATTTAGGGAAATATGTTGTTTTTAGGGAGTGTGTGGGAAAACGCATCTTGTGAGACATGTTTTTCCTTTTAACTTCCAATTTTTTTTTAATTTTTTTAATACAATTAATTTCTTTAGTTGGGTGGTTAAATGTTGGTGGTTTTATTTTTAAGTCCTAAGTTTAATTTCTCTCCCACTCATATTTATAATTTTTATTTCATGTTGTTTTAATTTTTTTAATGAATGTTTTTAACGTATTAGCTTCCTTAGTTAAATAGTTAAATAATAATGATTTCATTATCATTAAGACCCAGAATCATTTCCTCTTTTCTAAACATATTTATAATTTTATTTCATACTATTTCAATTTTTTAATTAATAAATATATTGTTTTCAATTTTTTATTTTAATTCATCTTTTAATTAATAAATATTTTATTCATAAAATCAAATAATTATTACAAATATGGTTATTTTAGTAAATATAATTTTATATGTGTAGTTATTTTATAATATTTATGATCCTCTAATTTTTATATGAAAAAACAATGATATTTGAAATATTTTATATATAAAACAATAATTATATTAAAATAATTATTTTATTTTATAATATTAAAATCACCATACCTACAATAGACGCGGAGAAAATAAATATTTGACATATAAATATTATATATAAAGAAAAATAATCAAAAAAATAGTTGATGTTTATATTATATATAAAGGAGTTATTAATTTCAAATATTTTTAACATAACGATATATGTATAATATATATTTTTATTATATAATTACAAATTTATTATTTGATTTTATGAATAAAAGAGTTATTAATTAAAAGATGAATTAAAATAAAAAATTGAAAACAATATATTTATTAATTAAAATAAAAACTTGAAACAATATGAAATAAAAATTACAAATGTGTTTAGAAAAGGAAATGGACTTAGGTCTCAAAGATGAAATCATTAATATTTAACCACTTAACTAAGGAAGTTAATATGTTAAAACAATCATTAAAAAGAAGAAGCAGAAGCTTAAAAAAAGCTGAAATAAAAATTATAAATATAACTGGGAGAGAAATTGAACCTAGGACTTGAAAGACAAAACCATTAGTATTTAACCATCCAACAAAAAAAATTAATTATATTAAAAAAGTCAAAATTTACAACTTAAAAGGGAAAACGTGTCCAGGAAAGCTCGCCTAGCTGGACGAGCTTTCCCTCAAAATCAGCCTATATCCATAAATAATTTTAACAACGGTCCAAAAGGCTAAATAAATTTCAAAATTGGCATATAGGTCTTATTTAGCATTTTGTCTTTTGGTTAAAATAAATATAAAACATATAAAAGAAATAAATTGCTAATTTTTTTAATAGTTCAAAAAATTATATTATTTATTTTGGTTAATATAAAAATAATTATTCAAAAAATACATTGTTAATATAAAAATATATTATATACAATATATTATTTATTTTGGTTAATTTAGTTAATATGATTAATTACTCGATTTGAATTGAATTAATTGATAATCAAAATTTCAAAAAATCATTAATTGACCTCCAACCAAAGTAAATACGATCACCAACTGAATAATCAAATTAAATGAATTCAATTTTAATCAAACTATAAACACCTTTAAATATAATTGGTATTTTTCTCCAAAGCTAATTGTTGTTCACGTTACAGAAGTAAGCCGTCTGAGTTTAAAAGTACCCTTTGAAAAAAGTTGGCCTGTGGAAGACTTGGGCTTTTAAGGTTGAAGGCTCAAATTCAATTCGGCCTGATAGATAATTTTTTAATGTTTTATTTTATATATGTAATTTACAAATTTAATATTATAATGTTAATAGTAGATAATATGTTAAATTTTTAATTTTAAAATTTAATCAAATAAATTATTAAATTTTAAATTAAAATATCATATTTAAAAAATATTAAAATATTAAAATATAATGTGGGAGGCCTAAAATGAATTTAATTAAATGTCAAGTTTTAACAATAGTGAATAATAGTAATATCACACATAGGTTTGTCTCAAATTTAACTTGTCTCGGTATAAGAATACCTCTACTTGAATATACTGAAAATTTAATTAAATACCAAAATAAGTATGTTAAAAAGTAAAATTTCAGAATATATAATAGTCCTTTTTTTCCCGAGCCTAAGATTACTAAAGTGTATTTAGTATAGATTTCAAGACTTTGACATCGATGGCTATCGAGTTGTTTTTAAAACTAATCAATGTATATACATTTATTACTGGTTGCTAGGTAATTAATATATTAATTAAAATTTTAACTATTTGTTAAATTTTTCTTTGAATTGTGTTATTTGTGATAAATTTATATGAAAGGACCTCGATCTTATAAATCTAAATTTAATTTTGATAAGTTTTCTTTTGAATTGTGTTATTTAAGTCCTTAATTATTTTACTATTAATCATAATTTATTTTTCATGGGTTGGGTAAATAATTGGAGAAAAGTGAGTTAAAGTTAACTTTTAGCAAGTTTTTACATATTTTGGACATTGCTTCAATATTTTGGACATAATTTGAACCACAGAACTTCGATTTGGGCCTAGAATATACTATTTTAAAGGAAATGGAAAGACCTAATAGAAGTTATCATGACTCAAGCCTAGAAAACATCGTGAAGGTGCCCAAAATTGGCTTAAAAGTTTGACGCAAAAATCTGCCCAAAAATTTAAACTTTTTTGTTTTATTTATAATCTACATAAAAGCTCAGATTTAAAAAAAACAAACTTTTGAATTGATAAGAATATCATTTATTATTAAATATACTACTAAATTAATAATAATAAAAGTAGGTTAATTAAATCAATTAACATGATAGTATATTCATGTGAAATTAATTAATTTAATGATATCTTTTAAAAGTTTTACTTAAAAATTAATATATTATTAATTAATTAAATTATAAATCTATAAAATTATTGAATATAATTGAATAAATTAAAAATATTAAAAAATTAAGTTTTTATAATTAAATCAATAATATATATGACAATAATTAATAATGTTAATGTAATACCCAATTGGTGCCCATGGCCCAAATTAACCAATCTGACCCAATTACATTTGGCCCAATAAGGCCCAAGTCACTAAACCAAACCCAAACCCCAATCTAACCCTAAACAGTGGTTACAGCAGCTACCCTAGCGCCGTGCATGCTCCACGTCGCAACAATCTCCAGAACTGTAACACTCCCTAACCCCAAATCGTCGCCGGAATAGGGTTACGAGACATTACCGGACATATCGGATAATTTACAATAATTCTTAAATAAATAACAAACATATTAAAATAAAATCATAAAATCATATAATATTTTACTAATTGACTTCATTCATTTTTTTTTTATAAAAATTTCGGCAGCATTTCCGCTTATTTTTACATAGAACCCCCCTGCAATTAAAACCATATCTTTTCCAAATATAACCAAATCAACCAATTCATTTCACATTCACATTTTCTATTCTAAATACTTCTAATCAACTCAATCAACATAATATCGGTTTAAATTTAACAAGGTACTAAATAAATCAAAATAGATAAACTTCTTTTATTATAAATCTTAAACTTATAATACTAACATTTTTAACCATTTATATTAAAACATAATAACCTTTATACACATCCTATGTACATGCCACATTACCAAAGAAAATATACATCACCAAAGTTATGCTGAAGCCGGGATTAATCTGGATGCTGAACCAGGACCTTTGACTTCTATCGACCTGCGCGCGGAAACAACCGTACGCTGAGTATTGCGTACTCAGTGGTATTACCATAATTCAAATTATAACAATAATAAACATATAATGCATAAATCGTATATACAATTTAAAATTCCATATTTCAACAATAGCAATTCATCAATTGATATCATACATCCATAATTTGAATTTGGACATATCATGAATCTTAGGTTCATTTCTCAATCTCATATCACATTTCAATTCACAATTCAACTTTTTCATTTCATTTGAATAGCTTGTTTGATCAACTCGTTCAGTTTATCATTTCATTTTTTACCCTATTAACAAAACTCGGACTTTGGCGGATACACGGATCCAACCAAACACACCAATATGGCACCCAGTGCCTCATCGGATAGTTCGAAGCAATAGTTGACACCCAGTGTCTCATCAGCCAAGCTGAAGTAAGTTGGTACCTAGTACCTCATCGAATCTATCCGAAGAAATATAGTGACACCCAGTGTCTCATCGACTCGAGGTCGAAGTATCCCTGAACTCTTCCAATCCTATGGCATGCCAACTATATCCGACTCAGCCCGACTAGTTAATAGGGTATTTAAGTCACATATAATCCCAATTCAATCACAATTTCTCATATTTTTAATTCAATCATTTTTCCACCTTTCAATCAATAATTAATCCACAAATTCACATATTTTCACAACTCAATACATTTCCATTCAATTTAATATCAGTCACAATTCGATTCAAGTTCACTTCCTGCTTTCAATCAACAAACAATTCAAATATTAATTCATATAAACTATTCAATTTAATTCCCACTCATTTTAATAATAATGATAATAATAATAATAATAATAATAATAATAATAATAATACTTACCTTACATTTCATTTACCAACACATAAATTAAAATTAACATTTAATAATAAATAACTTGAATTATAGTAATACAAACCGTAAATCTCCCGTTTTAGTCCTCGATAGCTTTCTCCTTTCCCTTTGATGCTGATGCCTCGGGTTCTTTGTTAGCTACGAAAATAATAATAATTTATACTATTAATTACAACACTAATTATAATAAATAATTGAATTTTCTAGTCAATTTCTTCCTTATTCTCAATTTAATCCTAACTAAATTTACTTACTTTCCTAATTCAATTCACACTCTATTTCTATTCAAATTTCATCCAAACTCAAATTTAACTATCAAAATTTCAGCATATTTTCCTAATTTCGAATTTCTCTAAATTTAGTCCCTAAAACATAAAATTTATAGTTTCTTTTACAATTTAATCCCTTTATCAATTCTAACTTAAAATTCATTCAATTTAATCCCTAATTCAACAATTTATTCAACATAAACTATACTTGAAAACCTATGAACTTACAAAACATCAACTTAATCCCATCAAAACTTTGTTTTAAAGCTTTTAAAACATTAGAATTAAGAGAAAAGGGCTAATTTGACTTACCAATCAAAGCTTTAAACCTTAAACCTTTAGTTTTTCCTTTTCTTTTCTTTATTTCTTTCTTTCTCCTTGTTTCTTCTCTGTTTCGTCACTTCTATTCTGTTTCTTTCTTTTCTTTTGCTTTGTTTTTATTTCCTTTTATTTCATTTACATTATATTATATTAATATAATTTATTAATAACCATTTAATTAATGAATATCTCTTAATTATAATACACGTGTATATACATATTTTATTACATTTGTACAACTTTATTACCATACATTTGGCACCATTTGATTTATTTCTTTTATATTTAATTAATTAATATTTATAAAATATCTATTTTAATAACAAATATAATTAATACATTTGTACCATATCATGACCTTACATTTGTCTTAATCTAACTACTTCATAAAAATATATTTTAATATAATAATTTAATTAATAAATATCTTTTACTTCAATTATAAGAAAATATACAGTTATATTACAAATGTATAAATACTTATATTACACATGTATTTTATCATATCCATACAATTGGCATATTTTGGTTTATTTAATAATAATAATAATAATAGTAATAATATAAAACCATAATAATGTTTAATAATTATACTAATTATATATATATATAATATTTATATATAACTTAAATTTTTATGCTTATGCTGCCTCAAATTTGGCAATTGGCATAATTGCCTATTTAGTCCCTATTATTTTCTTTTAATCTATAATTAAACTTTTAATTCTAGTGCAATTTAATCCTTTTACTAATTACTCATAATTAAGCTAAATTCACCTATCTAAAACCTAATTAAACATACAACTAGTCTAGTAAATATTTCTAATAATTATTTTCAAACTCAATTTACTAAGACGGAGGCCCGATATTATACTTTTTCGATACCTGTGAATTTTGGGTCATTACACGAACTGTGCACGCCCCACGTCGTAGCAACTCCCACGCCAGTGTATATATGCAACGAAACACAAAACCGCAAAAGGAGGCACTACTAGAGGCAATAACAGAAAAGGGGCGAGCGGGGAATGGGGGATGGTTTTTGTATTTTATTTTGGGCGGTAGATCCATAGTATTGGGGGGCTATAAAAAGCAGATTCATGTCTGTAAACAGGGGAAAATTGATTTTAAAACAGAAAATGATTTTTTTTTTTGTTTTTTAGGGAAAACTATTGGTTTTATAATTAAAATGAAACGGCGCCGTTTGGTGGGTGAGAGGATCCGCGCGTCGACCCGACCCAGTTCCAAGATCCGCGCATTTTCCTAAATGGGAAATTTTCGTGATTAGTCCTCTTGTTTTTGTAGCATGTCTAAATTAAATTTTTATTTCTTTTAAACTTGGCCACATATTTTAATACTGTTTCAAATTGGTCCAATGCTGCGCAGCGTTTTGGGAGGTTTGGTTAAATTGCTCTTTCGGTCCTCCTCCTGTTGCGCGTGTTTTAATTTGCTCCCTTTCTCGTTTTCTATTTTTAAATTTAGCTTTTAAATTCCGTTTATTTTCAACTTAATCTTTAATTTGTTATTCTAGGTTTTTTTTATTAACACTGTTATATTGTATTATTATTACCGTATTATTATTAGTATTTTTTATTATTGCTATTAATATTATTTCAATATATATATATGTATAAATATCATATAATATATATATGTAAATATTCTTAAATGTTTTTGTTAAATTCATATACATATCTTATTATTTTATTATTATTTTTTTTCTTAGTTTTATATACATATGTATGCGTATATATTTATATTTTATAATATTTATATATTTTTCATATTTTATAATCCAAATATATATATTTTTATAATGTATATGTATATACACTATTCAAAGCTTTTATAAATATATTTTTCACATCTTTTTATACATACATATATATCCATATTTTCATAATTACTACTATATTATGCTTACATTTTTTATGTAAACTTTATATGTTATTTTTATAATTTTGTATACATGTGTATATATATGCATTAACATCTTATCATACTTCTAAAGAAAGATATATTTTGGTTTCGTGAAAACATTAAAATCATCACATTTTATAAGTTTTCAAAATATTTGGCATTCATGATTCTTGAGAAAAATTGTGTCCTAACTTACTGGATTGCGATTATTTTTCGATGAATTTAAAAAGCCAAGTATTTATTTTGTAATAAATTCACAAAATTTTCGAATAAAACTTATTCTCGGGAATCCAAAAATGTCGGGTCCTAACTTACTGGTCATGACATTTTGTTATTTCGAAATAAGAATTTCTAAAACAAAAGGCAATATTTGGTATTTGGAATTTTGAGAAATTGTGCCCTAACTTACTGGGTTTCGAGTTTCTTCATTTGACCTAAATAACCGAATATCCTTCTTAGATTTAATTGTGTGAGTTTTAAAATCAAAAGACAAACTTAATTTTGAAGATTTAAAAATATTGTGCCCTAACTCAATGAGTGTGATGTTTTATTTCTTTGAAATAAGAATGTTTTATCATTTTAATTCATTCACGAGTTATATTTTTTATTTAAACTCTTTTCAAAATTTTGACATCAAGACATTAAATAATCAAATTCGGTACCGATTTTTGGGCGTTACGAGGGTGCTAACCCTTCCTTGTGCGTAACTAACTCCCGAACCTATTTTCTCAAAATTTTGTTGACCAAAATTATTTTTAAGGTGAGCCGGTCACACCTCAATCAAATATCGGTGGCAACTCCATTTTTTGTTTTTAAAGTCGATAACTAATTTTTGTTTATCAAAAAATGGTTTCGACAGTTAAAATTATCTTTTTATAATTAATAAAAATTAAATGTGAGAGATTAGCATTATATATAAAAGATACTACCAATATAATATATAAATTTATTTATTTATTCTTAATTTTATGTCAAAACTCAAAAGAAATTAAATATTAATTTTTATTTTTACTCATTTCATTTAATCGAATCGATATGATTCAACACAAATCAATCAATTAAGAATTAATATTTTGTATAATCTATGTTCCTCAT
Organism: Gossypium raimondii; assembly: GCF_025698545.1. Lineage (NCBI taxonomy): Eukaryota > Viridiplantae > Streptophyta > Magnoliopsida > Malvales > Malvaceae > Gossypium > Gossypium raimondii. The sequence goes on from NC_068572.1 coordinate 4,982,627, forward strand.
ATTTTTAAATCTATAAAATTAATGATATAATATAATATAATTATTTCATTAAATTCAATATTGAATATAAAATTACGTTCATAAAAATTATTAATAAAAAATTATTTTATTAATAATGTTTTAGTTATTATCACTTAATTAAACTTTCTATTCATATTAAATTATATTTATTATTTTAGATTAATTATCACTTAATGTTACAATTCTATATTAATTAAAACTAATATTTAGCATTATAAATAGGGTAAACTACACCCATGGTCACTTTTGTTTACCTTAAATTACGTTTTAGTCACTTATGTTTGAAATGTTACATTTTAGTCATTTATGTTATCATGTTGTAACATTTTAGTCATTGAGCCATTAATAGTCGTTAATGGTGTAACGGTAAGCTGACGTGGCACGTTAAATCATCATTTCAAACAAAATTTTAGGTTAAATTATACAATTGGTCCCCATCTTTTTTCCTTTTAAGTAATTTAATTTTTTTTCTTTTATGTTCTTTAAACTTTCCTCTTTTTTTTTTCCATTCTCTTTTGTTTCTCTCTCTGTTTTCATACCTTTCCCATTTCTTTTAACATATTAGGAAGTCGAATTGGCAGTGAAAAAAGAAGTAGGAAGTCGACTGTCATCATTTGCCTATAACCAAAACCTATAAACCCATACCATGCTTCTTTCTTCACTACCAATTCAACTTCCTGGTATGTTAAAAGAAATAAAGAATGTAGGAAAACAGAGGGAGAAGCAGAAGAGAATGAAAAATAAAGAAAAAAAGAGGAAAGTTAAAAGAACATAAAAGAATTAAATTGCTCAAAACGAAAAATTATGGGGACCAATTGTATAATTTAACCTAAAGTTTTTGTTTGAAATGATAATTTAACATGCCACGTCAGCTTACCATTACACCATTAACGATAATTAACAGTTCAGTGACTAAAATGTTACAACATGATAACGTAAGTGACTAAAACGTAACATTTCAAACATAAGTGACTGAAATGTAACCTAAGGTAAACAAAAGTGACCATAGGTGTAGTTTACCCTTATAAATATACATATTTATAAAGCATTTTCATTTAAAATAATATCTAAAGAATTACTAGAAAAATCATAATTTAGCTGCAATTGCTCTAATTCACTGCGGACAATTGCCTTAAGATGCTCATTCTTCACATTAAAGTTGGTGCCTTAAATTGTTATTTCTCTAATGGAGTTGATGCTATAGTTAGTCTTATTTTCAAAGATTATTAAATTTCATTTGATTAGAATTAGGTGGAATATATGGGGTTAACTTCTAATTAAAATTATTTAGTTTAAGATTCATTGTTTTTTTACTGTGGTTTCTTTGATTTATTGCTGTAATTTTTTTATTTGTTGCCAAAGGGTAAATATTAGAGTTGCTATTTGATACTTTTATAATGAACTTGATTGAAATTTCATTGCGAATTGTATGTATTTGTTATAAAAATTTTATTTGTATGTACATATTTGGAAGAATAGGAACTTCCTCATTTTTTAATGAAATCAGTGGAGCATTGATGAGATGATTAAAAATTCTTACAGTTAGACTTTACAATGTAAGTCTACCCAAAAACACCGTGGCTTGTGACATCGTTTACAGGGATTTCTACAACCAAGGATGGTAATTGGGTGAGCTTGAATATCGACGGCACTATGAAGTTAGAGTTTGGGTTAACTTCTGTTGGAGGGATTTTGAGAGATCGGCACGGGGGTTGGATATTTGGGTACCACAAGAACTTAGGTTGGTGTTCTGTATAAATGTAAAATCATGAGGTATCTTTGATGGCTTGAAGCTATTAAAAAATAGAAAGTATGATGGGATGTCAATCAAAACTGAAGGTTAGGAAGCTATTCGGGCTATTCAGGAATCTTTCTCAAAGATATCTTCCTTAGCACTTGTTCGATGTATTCAACAAAATTCGATGGACATTAGACATTGAAAGCTTGAATATATTTCTCGTGAAAGGAATCTAGAAGTTGACTATATTGCTAAGCCGGCTTTGGACAGCAATGAAGGTCTTCATTTAATTGATGTAATTCCTTTAGACTTGATTAGACTTTTGTTATATAAAAAAAATAGTTAAGATTGATATAATTTAAATTCATGTAGGATTAATATGGTTGAATCGCATTATGAATTTGTGACTTAGGATCGATTACATGTTATTTTAATTATATTTTTATTGTATGCTTTAAATAGTTAAATGGTGTATTAATTTTAATTGGGAAAAGGTTAGTTTATTAATTAACATTCTTCAATGGAGTTGATATTGTCATCAGATTCAATTATGTGTGATTTATGTTTATACAAGATAATTTTTCTAGATTAACTTATTAGATTGACTATCATTGCATCTTGGGATTATTAAATCGACTTAAAATATAATTAAAATCCAATGATATGGAGCTGATAACTTAGAATTATTTTTGATGAATTCATACGTTTTTCTATTGAAACGAAAGAGTAGACAATTCATCGAGAGTGGAGCTCGTTGTGAATTAATTGTTTCTAAGCTATGAAGGCTTAGAAATTCGGTTTGTGGCCTTTACGTTTTAAAGTATATTATGTTGTAGTTAAATTATTAGCTTAGTGATTGTGATTTATTGATTCCTTACATTTGAAATTTTACTTCTTGTAGTTTATTAAATTGTTTGTAATGATGATTACTAAATTGATATTCTTTATTAATTGATTATTTTCTGAAAATCATCGATAAAAGTATGACTTTAATAATCGATTAAATGCTCAATAAAGCTAGCTGAAAATTCTTCAGATACAGTTGGTATGTTGTAGAGTGTGGGGTTCCCATCATTACTTATTGTTCATTGCGCGAACTGCCTTGAACTTCTGAGAGTATTGTCATTGTTGAGTATTTGGTGTGATGTTTGGTTATTGGTTAAATCACGTTTATTATGCAAGAGAGTATTTTCATCGTTGGCGTTTGTGCCATTTTCATTGATCATTTGGTTTTTGGTTGGACACTCGTGTTTCTAAATGTCTTTCCTTCTTGTGTTACTTGAGCAAAATGATTGAATGAACTTAAACATTAAATCAAAACACTATCACTATTTATTGAATGTATTGATAATGCTTCATTGTTATTTTAAATTGTTACTTGGTGACTGATTTGCGATTGTATTCTATCTTTGAAAACTACTTGGATGTGACTTTCACTTTTGAAAATATTGGCTAGTTATATATTTTTGTATCTTATTAGAATGCTTTTATTTTAATTATATGCATTGGTAGTTTAAAATATATTGGGTGACCACTGAGTTGTAAAAATCTCAGTGCTCGAGTTTTTAATTTCATGCGCAAGTAATATTTAGATTGAATAGTTCATGACCGAACAACATCACCAAAGAGTCTTCACAATCATTGTTTCGTAAAGAGCCTTCAATTGGTAAAGTTTGGCATGTACTTAGGTTTTGTTAAATTGGTTGACTTGTTTACTTGGGTTTTATTTTAGAGCTTATTGATTGATTGAGCATTGTTAAATTATTTGGCTTTACTAACAACAGGAGTTAGGTGAGATGGCAAGGGTCTCTCCTACCTTAACCAATGGTCGAGGGTTCGATCATCGTCTTGGGTATGGAGTAGCTTTAAAACTTGTGGCTAACATTTACCCTTATAGATGATTAGTTATTGGGCTCGCTCCGATAGATACATTGAGAAACCAAAAAAAACATATTTGGCTTTACTCAAATGTTTAAAATATACTATTTTATGTGCAATTGATTGCATTATTAATTGTTTGGGGTTGTTTACGTGACCATTATGATGCTTTGGATCCAATTGAACTTTTGGACCAGGTTTGAGGTGTTATATACATAATTTATATATTAAAAAAAACATTAATTACTATAAAAAATATTAGTATGATAAAAAATAATTTCTAAACATGTAACAAAATTAAAGTCAAATATTCATATATAATATATTGGTATACAAAAATAGTTGATAATATAATAACTAATAAAAGCTGAAAGAAAAATAAACATTGTATGTAATTTTATTAATTGTTCGGTGCATATTTGTTGAGTTATTCTCTTTAATATTTAACATATGCTCCTTATTATCATTTGTTGGTGTTTGATCAAGTTTATTATCATCAAAATTTGAATTTGCATAATTAAGATTATCAAGATCTTCTTCTTTCATGTACTTTTTGAAATATGGATCATCTCAATTCTACCTATAATTCAAGTTATAAACTATGCAATATACTAGCACAATCCAATCTTCCATGATATGTATTGATATGTTTTACTTAATCATATTCTTACATATACATACCAATACCTCATTTAATGTTCCATCAGTAATAAATTTGCTATCTAATGGTGAGAAGCCACGTAATTTGACCAATTTAAAAAGTTTAATTTAGATTTCAACTCCTTCAAAAATAACTTATTGACACAATTTAGTGGGTTTTTCAATCTAAAGTTATTAAATATATATATATATATAAACTAGCTCAGGGGATCAATTAAAAAATAAATGTATATGTATCATAAAAGTCTTACCATTAGATATCTAGTGGACTGATGCCAACCACACTAATTTGACTCTCACAAAGTGAAAGTTTGACAAAGCTAAAGGTTGTTAAATTAGACGAAAATGAACAAAAAGCACAGTTAATAATTCCATTAAAAAAATTAATAGAGCGATGAAAATGGAACTCAACGATAATATTAGTGATGAAATTAAATTTTTTAATAGTTTCAATGATCAACATAAAAATACGTTAATAATTGGGTCATTAATTGTGCAGTTTAGCCTTAATTTATTTTTAAAAGTAATTGTATTTATAAGATAATAAAAAATTCTATTTATTTTTCAAAAGTTATAATTATAATCATTTAAATATATAAAAAGAGCATCCAACAAATATATCAAATTATTGCAATAAAAGGTTGAAGAAATCATACACGAATTAGAAAAAATTTATTTCAAATATAAATGAAATTTAATTCTATTAAAGGCAAGGACTAAATTAAACAAATTAAAACCAATTATAGATTAAGATATGAATATATATATGAAGTGAAAATGGAATCATAAACTTTGAAAATAAATAATATTCTAGAAAGCAATTAATTCTAAAATAAAAATCATCCACCCTCTTTTATTTATTATATTTTTACTCTTACTTTCAACTTGTTGAAAAGGTTATACAAAGTTATCATATAATTTCTACTCTTACTTTCTACTTGTTGAAAAGGTTACAAAGTCATCATACATTTCCTAAAATCACATGCCACTTTTTCAAAGATCCAATGCAGCCTAACCCAAGAGTTGATGATTTTTATTAACATTTAATTTTAACCGATAGATATCCTTTAAACGAAATAAACTATTATTATATTTATTTTGTGTGATTTAATTTTAAATTTTATTTGTTGATCTTTACAGAACCATTAAATGTTTCGAGCAATTTAAAAGAATTAGGCATGAGTCGGAATGAAGTGAAGCAATTTGTGCCCATAAAGAATAAAGATATATGTGTCAACTAAATAATATAAAATTATTTTAAAATAAAAAATTCCTACTACCTTTAATTATTGAAAGAATCTATTGATTATCAACTGATAATATTTTAAAAACTTCCCTTAAAAAGTTTGACCCGTAAAAATTTGAAGCAGTCAAGAAACTTCTAAGAAGGGTATAGTAAGAGGGTTGGAGGCTTAAGTTGACGCCAATAGTCAAGATATATCTCCATAATGGTCACTTGTGTTGGGTGGTCTGAATTTCCACATTGAGACATTATTGCTATGAATGCCATTGAGTTCTCCACAAATATATATTAAATAAATTTTATATATATCCCATATATGTTATATTATAAAAATATATAAATTATTTTCCAATTCAATTATTATTTTATGTTGTCAATTTACTATATAAATTTTAATACGTCAGTAATTTATTTTATGTAAATATTAATACGTTTCTACATTCATGTCATGTTAATTTTTTTATATTTATGTCGTGTAATTATATTTAATTAATCATAACTTTTGATATTGCCTCACCCGTCATCATGTCTATGTTATTTCTGTGTTATCCTTGTTTTCAAGGTAATATATATTTATATAAAATTTTTAAAATTTTGTTTTAGGTAGATTTTAACATGTTTGTTTATTCATGTCATATTTATTCTATTTTTTAAAAAGAAAAATCATATTTTTTCAGTAGAAATTGATCAATGTAGACTTAATATTATCATCGAATAACACACATTGTACAAAGTCCGGAGGTGCATCAAACAACTGTAAATTCGCAGGTCTTGTGTGACTTACATAGCTGAGACACACGCCCATGTCTCGGGCCATGAAAATTTTAAAATAAGGACACACGGTCATGTCCCAACTCATGTCCGTGCCCGTGTAATTCTCTAGGTTGGGTCATATGGCCAAGCTACATGCCCGTGTACTAGGCCATGTGCTAGGCCATGTAACAACCTGACTTGCATGCCTTAAAACCTACAGGGGGCACACGACCGTGTCACATGGCCGTGTGTCACATACGGCTGAGTCACACGCTCGTGTCTTAGGCTATATGGACATGAATTGGCCAAAATCAAGCCATTTCCATCATCAAATCAAGCATGTACCTAAAAGCATTTTTTGTACACATGATCAAGGCCTCATAACATGACCAAAATCAACATGAAATGACCAATTCATTAGTCTAAAACCATTCAACCAATATGCCATATAAGGCACCTCAAAAACAAACATACAAACTTACCTAAACATATGCATTACTACATTTAAAACATGCACATCTAGTTCAATATCATCTTAAAGCATACCATAATTGAGACCATAAGTTACTCAACATAAACATACCATTTTAATTTCCTAAAATCAACCAACCAATGTGCCCTTTATAAATACTGCAATAATATCCAAACATCAACAACTGAAACATGTCAACATTGATCCATTCCTAGCATAGCAACTTAATTCAATCATAAACTAAAAGAAACCACAAGTGTTCACTTTCATACCATTCTAATTTATACAAAAAATATACCTATTTACAATCTTGATAAAATAGCTAATAACTTAATTTAGTATTTTTTTCATATTGTACCAAAACAACCTATATAGCTACATATACATGCCGCTACCCTAAGAGATATAAGAATTACTGGCATCGATGGATAGTGTGAGCCAAAAGTTCGATTCGTCCAAAGTTAACAACAACAATCTACAAAACAATCCATAAGAATGAATAAGCTTATAGAGCTTAGTAAGAACATAACATATCATTTAACCTAACAAAAATTTAATAAAACTCATACATTACTCGATTCAAAGTTATCAGAGTGTAAATAGAGGCACGTATGTGCAATTTAGGGGTACCGAAGCACAAACAGGGGCACATATGTGCAATTCAGGGAATAATCAACTACAAGCATTTAATTACATAGCTATAATGTGAAAATACATGTAGAAAATTCAATTAAATATTGAAATACTATGAACTTACCTTGACGACTAGAGCGTAGAAATATGATCGAGCTAATCTGTAATTTTCGCCTTTCCTTGATTTAGATTTGGTTGAGATTTATCTTGATCTAAATAAATAATTACATTCAATTAAGTGTTTCAATCAATCACAAACATTCAATTCAATCCATAATTCACATTTATAAATATTTACCCTTTGACCCTAAATATTTTAACTTTTTACAATTTAGTCCTTACGCTCATACATTGATATTTAAGCATTTTAATCCTCATCTCATGCTAGCCGAATCCTCTAAAGACCTATATCAATTCATACAAACCATCATTTCGTAATTTCACCATGAACTTTTATCATTTTCACAAATAAGTCCATATAAATGTTATTTTTCAATAAAACTTGTTTATTTATTAACAAGGACTCATAATCTACCATCAAACATCAAGAATCATGCAAGAAAATTCATGGAAAAACCCTAAAAATTTAACAATTTTACAAATTGATCCCTGGGCTAGTAGGTTAAGCTAAATTTATCCCAAAAACATGAAAATCATCATAAACGAAGCTGAATTCATACCATGCAAGTAAAATAACCTAGTCAAATGCCTAGCAAGATTCCATGGTGTTTTTATTTTTAATTTCAGTGATGGTTGATCAAATGAGAAAGATGATGTAATTTGTCATTTAGTTTAATTCTTATTTATCAAAATACCATTATAACCTTTAAAATCTTTACTAATTTCATCAAAAGCATGCCATGCACATCCACTAACTTCATGAATGGTTTAATTACCACCTAAGTCCTTTCACTTTAAAATTTCATAACTATTTGACACTTTTAACTAATAGAACTCTACTTTTGCACCTTTTATGATTTAATCATTTTTACGTAATTAATTATGCAAACGTCAAAATTTCTTAACGAAATTTTTATACAACCTTAATAACATTTCATAGAAATTAAAATATCAATAAAATATTAATTTACTTATTAGATTTGTGGTCCCAAAACCACTATTCTGATTTCACTGAAAACGGACTGTTACAACTCTTTTATGTAATAGCGACATAAGGAGAAGAGAGCAAGAATTCCAAGATTGCGTTTAGTGTCGCGACACCACCAAGGGATGTTGTGACACACCCCTGAAGGTACCCTAAGTATGAGCATACTGCCTTTGATGTCGCGATACAGACACTTAAGTGTCGTGACACCGATCCTGTATGAGAAATATTTATGAGCTAGGGACGTTTTAATATGCAGAATCAAATATTAAACACAAGAGCATCAACTGACCTAGGATTGAGGATGACGATAACCCTAACTCTATAAATAAACTCATTTAACACTTGTTATGGAGAACTTTTCATACAATATAATTTTCTTTATAGTTTCAGTTTTTAGTTTTTCTTTTTTCTTAGGCTTTAGGTTATTTTTAGTTGTGCATTTGTCGGGAGATCTTAATTTTAGAACTCAATCAACTTTTGGTGGATTTTGTGCTTCAATTAAATACAATTAAAGCTTTTCTTAAACCTTCGTATCTTGATTTACTATTCATGTTCATCTATTGTCAAGTTTATTATGTTTTTTTAGATCCATGATGAACTAATCCTCTTGTGGAGGATTAGATGAACTAATCCTCTTGTGGAGGATTAGTGAATTGAGGTCTGATTAATTGATTGTTGTGCAAGGTTTTCTTAATGGACCAATTGTTTGGGAAAATAAGAATTTAAACCCTAGGCTTGACGACCTTAGGAAGTCATTTAGGTGGGAATTAACCCAAAATTGATATAACTTATCTGTAGACATCTTTACCCCAAAGCAATCTGGACTGTGAGGTTGAGAGATAAGCAGTTCTTGCTGACTTATTATTCTAGTGGAAGATTGAGAGATCCTAATAGGGTAATGACTAGTTGATTGAATAGACAACCTGAAGAAATAGTTAGTTATGATTATCGAAGCGAGCTAGTCACCCATGTTTAGATCTGATTAAGCTTCTATAGCAAATTTCCCAAAGTTTTTTTCTATTTATATTATTTTATTTCTTTAGTTATTAAAAACTCTCTCTTTATATTTAGTCGTAATATAATTTTTTAAAGTACTAATTAGCTCTATTTGTGCTTAGGTTAGGATTAATTTAGTGCTCGTCTCCCTTAGATACGATCCTCAGAGTACTCACCTACTTCATTGTAACTATATTACAGCTTGACCCATATACTTACAGATAGTGCTTATTTAACATATTTTGTGCAGGATTTCTACTCTAAGCATTAGTACGTTTGGAGGTGGTCACCTGGCAGAACCTTAAATTCCAGGGGTCGAAACCTTAGTGACAATCTTAGCTCTAAAATCCTTTGAATCCACTTCAACTCTGAAATTAAATCATGTTTACACAGAAAAATGTTACCATAGATGTGTTTGTTCCAATCTTGGACAACTTTCTAAAAATTATCCAAATTCTCAATCACCTCTGTATTATTCTTCCAACACCCCTTAACAAGATCATTAAACTCTGCATGCATCATCCAATTGGCTAAACAGCGAAAAGGCCGGTGGCTTCTCTCATGTAACACACAAAGTGAGACTAAAATCGACCTGTGATCAAATTTTAGGCGATGTAAGTGACAGACTACACAATTAGGTGCAAACAACTCCCACTCTGAATTACACACAGCCCTGTCTAAACATTGTAATAAGTGACGCCCTGTCTAAACATTGTGATAAGTGACTTCTACTCCACATAAATTGAGGTAAAAAAACCTAAATCTCGAAGTCTATTGTCAAAAATGAAATATTGGAATCACTAACATCCAATTCATATGACATTTGCGCCACCCATTTTGTTTGAACCCTTTAAGATAGAGTTGAAATCCTTGGCAATAACTCATGATCCAACAACTGATTCTGCTATCAAGTCCAAAATACTCCAAAGATGTTGTCTTTTTGCCGGCTGTGGGCTAGCATGCACAACCATACATAAAAAACTAGTTGAATCTTGCCTATTGCGAATTTTCATGTGGATCAATTGAGGATGCAACTCTAAAACATCAATGAAGACATTATCATTCCAAAAACCCAAATTCCACTAACATAACCTTCAGCCTCAACTGGAAATGAGTTAGGAAACCCAATTCTTGCAATAACTCCATCAGCCTTATCTTTGCTAATTCTCATCTTAAAAAGACATATCACATCTGTGCAAAACTCCCTTCTATATTTGTTCACAAAATTTGTGGAACCGGAGGTGTCCGACTCCCTGACAGTTCCAAAAAAATAATTTCATATCCATAATATAATAGCAATAAACCAAAAAAAAAAATCCCAAAATCAACAACGTGCCTCATCTTCAACATTAACTTCATCATCTATTGCATCCACAATGGACGAAACCATATTCTCATCACATAAAGCTCTAGGTCTTGCTCAATGACCCTAACAATTCCTTCCATTTCCATTGTTAGATCAACTGTGGGTGTTATTTGCTTCTTCAATGCTTTATCCAGTGGCTTCTTTCATTAGAAATCGTTTTTGGTGGTAAACACACACCAAAATTTGACCTATCTACACCATTTTCACCAAAGAAAAAGAAACCCTTTTCTCATTGTCCATTTTCGCACCCAATTTTTCCTTCTTCAGTACCATAAAAATTTTGTTCATACTCGTTTATTTAACTTAGTAAACGAATATAAACGAACGCTATACGAACGGTTCATGAACAGTTCATCAAATGATTTGTTCATTTAGACTCCTAAATATTTCACGACTACTATAATTAAATTAGAATATTTCTTCGCATATGCTATGGTTTAAAATAATTAAATAAAATTATTATGATATTAACATAGAAATTAAATTTGTGATTATTTTTATAATAGAATATAAAGTCATAACTTATAATGATAACATCATGGAGAAATATATTTTAATTTAAAAAAAAGTATAAAATTTATATATTATCTCTTGAATAATTTAAATGATGATGGCAATGTTTATATATTAAAATTAATATATTTAAGGAAAAAATTACTTATTGAGTTATTGCATTTATTCTATGTGATTTAATTTTAAATTTAATTTATCTATTGTATAAAATTATTAAATAATTTGAGCAACTTAGAGTAACTTGACTTGAGCGGGAATAAGGTGGAGAAGTTCGTGCGCATAAAGATTAAAGGTATATGTTTTAATTAAATAATAAAAAATATATAAAAATAAAAAATACTATTGAGGGTCAATATTTTATTATTAAAGAAACCCATTGATTATCGGACAGAAAACCTTTTAAAGATTTAAAGAGTCGATCCCCCCGACAATAGTGATATAGCAATAATTTGAAGCAGTCAAGAAACCTGTAGTAAGGGCATAGCAAGAGGGCTGGAGGCTTGACCCCAAAAGTCAAGAGACATCCCCATAATGGCCACTTGTGTTGAGTGGTCTGCTTTTCTCCTTTGGGATGCTTGAATTTTCCACATTCAAAGCCCACTTGGCAAATTATTGCTACGAATGTCATTGAATTTTCCACAAGGAATTTGTCCCATATGTATTAATTTTTTTTATATATACCCCATACGTCGTTTTACAATACAATATACTTTTTAGTAAATCAGTTCTTTATAGCAATTTGTTTCAAATTTTAGCACAATTAATTCTATTTCTAAATGAATAAAAATAATAAATTTAGTTAAGATATTATTTTAATAAAATATTTAAATTTTATATAAAATATATTAGTCATATTATATAAGTTTAAAGGTGTAAAAAGTCTTTAAATTTAAAAAGAAAAAGAGCAATTAAACTTTATTTTTACACTCAATTAAATACTTAAACTATTAAAACTCAATAAAATAATCCATTAGCTGATGTTGACTGTTAATTTTTAACGGTCAAGATGATGTGGCAGTTAAATTTGACATTTTTATTTTGTTTTTGTCAACTAAAATGTCACTTCAGATGTCACGTGTAATGTTGATGACATCAACATTTTTTCTTGATGCAATGATATCTTTATAAGTGAGAGAGAAATCCTTTATAGTTTTGTTCTCTTAAATTTAACGATACATTTTAATTTTCATTGAGGATCGAAATCGAAATCAATCCACAATTGAGATTTTTAAAAATTTACACAGTTTCCTAATATTACAAAATCAAATCTTCTCAATTTTTTTTTTATATTTATCATGATACCCATAAATTTTTTAATTGTTTTTCTGAACCACCAGAATTTTATGTGGATGAGATTTTTTTAATTGAGTGGTCTGCTTTTCTCCTTTTGGGTGACTGAATTTTCTTGTCACCATTGTTACGAATGCCATTGAATTTTCCACAAGGAATTTATCCCATATATATTAAAAATATATGTGTTTTATTTTTCAATTCAATTATTATTGTTTATTTTATGCTTCAATTCAGTTTATTATATATAAATTTTAATGTCATTAATTTATTTTATGAAAATATTAACATGTTTGTTTATTCATGTCATGTTGATTCTATTTTTAATTCTTTTTCATATTTTGGTTACTAAATGATGGGTATAAAATATTATAAATAAAATTAAATTCTTTTCTATTTAACTCCAAAGCCAAATCTAAAGTTTTTTTTCTACAATGAAAGTATTATAAATCTCTAAACTTAAAAATATTTATAAAAAACTTTGGTTGAAAGAAAATCTTTATAAATTTTAAAACCAAAACACGAAACTTTAGATTTCCTAACGTTTCACAAAAAACATTATAGTTGTTGAGTAATATTTTTCTTGTGTTTTATTGGTGGGAGCCTTCGGGTATTTATACATGTTATTACAGCTCATGATATGACCTCCACTACTTTATCTTGACTCCATTGTTCCTAGTATTGACATTCTTTACGAACTCCAGCATGCTGGACACGTGTCTGGGTTGCCTGTGGAGAGTGTGGTCCTTTTTACGAACCCGTAGGGCATATGCGAACTGAGATCGTGGCCTTTCCTTGGTTCGTGCAAGTTGGATTCTCGAGCTGGGTCCGCGACCTCGCCTTGCTATCCTCTTGTGGTTCCCTTCACGCTCAATCATTTGGTGGAGCCTATCTGGGTTACGGGTAAGTGACCCGGATCCTATCGAGGGCTCAAGTTAGTGATCTTTAGTATATAATAATAGTCCCCCTAGTGGGTTTAAGGAGGGTTATAAAGTGGTGCTTCTTAGATCCATCACAGCAAGTTCAAATGAAGTTTCTTATGTACGCTGCGAGCTGTGATGCATAGTGACCGTCTTGTCAAGTGCGTGAGTGAGTTTCATGTGCATGTATATGATCGTTGAAAGTTGAACCGTTTCCATCTACTCGTATCTGGGTCGTTGATCTGCCTTAGTCATATGAACCGTCAAAAGTGGGGGGAAAAGAATTCTTTAAAAGGGGGTTTCCTAAAACCCTAGAACTCACGCTATTAGTATATTCATAATTGGAATCGATTGAAGTTCTTCTTCAAGGTAAATCTCAAGAATCCCTCATTTTAGGTTTTAAATTTCTTCCATCCTTCTCTTTTTCTTTATGCCAAAAACATGTTGAGGATGAGAGGGGGCCCATGGCCAAATAGTTCCGCACTATCCACCCGAAAACATCCTTCTAAAGCTCTTGTTTAGGCCAATTTTGTCCATTTCACTACAAAGCACGAAGAAATGCTTCGAGCTCTACATGCACGGGGAATCAAAATTCTCAATTTTGCCTACGAATTCTCCATCCCTAAAGGTTCGCACCGATTTAGCGATACCAGCAATGGTAGTTTTCTACTTCCTTTCCACGCCTTGGAGGCTAGGTTTCATTTGCATTTGAACCCCTTCTTTTGCCATTTACTTGATGATTACCAAATTGCCTTTGGTCAACTTTCTGAGATTTCATGATGGATTGCAATGCCCTACTTTATTGATTATTGTTATTGCAACAAAGCACCACAACTTGCAATATTCCAAAACTGTACCTATTAAAGGCTCAAATTCGAGTGACTTCAGTAGGTTTTTATTATTTCTCTCCATTGTGGGAAAGGCCCAAGTATAATTACGAACTGATGCCCAAACCTTCAGTTGAACTAGAGTAAGTACATCAGGGTAAATTACAAGTTTGTCGATGGGTTTGGGTTTCCTACAGAGTGGTCTACCCTTAATAGAGATATGTGTTCTTTCCAGTGAACTGTTAGGACGGTTGGAGGTGAGGCCTAGCTGAGAAGGCTTAACGTTGGTAATTCCTTAATTATTGAGGACGCTATAATTGTAAGAAGCATATTCTTATATTTTTTGAAAGGTCGCAACCCTAATGGGTAAAGACAGGGTGATACAAAAGAAGTTATTGAGGCATTAGGTGTGGTTTCTGAGAGGCAATCATGGTTACATGTGCTCTACGGTGATAACGATCATTTGGGCTAAATTTTAATAGGGTTGAGGGGAGAGCCTAGAAATTTCTATTACACTTATTGTGGGATAAACATTCATCATTGGACAATATCGGGCTTGCCATAGATGAAAAGTAATCCCTCCGTTAATCTGCTACATGCTCCTACTGATGTTAGGGTTGTTGATGATGCAGGCATAATTTACAGTTTGGAGAGTGACTTTAAGGAAATGATTAGTATCTCATCAGAAATTAACGAGGCTATCGAAGCTACTTAGGTAATGAATCTACGAGCTACTTTGAGGGACTAACGCAAGAGGCGTAGAACTGGTGTGAGCGCCATTAACGTGGTTATTACCAGTGAAGAGGATATAGATAGTGGTAGGTTAGAGCATTGTCGCAAAAAGAGGGAAGATCATGCTAGGACTTTTGCTATGATGGTTACAGCCTCTACTTCGCCTTTCGCGTGCTCACAAAGCACAGCTCGCGAAAGTTCTTTTACTCTTGCCTATTGTAACTCTTCTCCTTTCTGTAACTCTCTCCCTACCGTGCCATTCTCTAGGGGTTTAACTATTGGGAACAATAGTGAACCAACTTCTAGCCATCAGAATTTGAATAGTCAGAAGCTACAAGATATCGTATGGAAGTCGAGAGCTTCCGTTTTAGAAATAGTAAAGAGGAAGCTATGTATCGACGAGTCATCTAAGAGCTCGCATGAATCTGAATTGCTAACACTCAACTTTTCTCTACAAGCTTTCCTTGCTGAGGCCTCTATGATTAGCTTAGGCCTCGAGGAGAGAATTGGCAAGACAGGGGCTACTCAAAGGGAGCTAGAATCGAATCTTAAGGTTTTTGATGAGCGATGGCAAAAAATAAAGACTGAGAATGAGGTTTTCTATAAGCAAAATGAAGAACTGGTTAGAAGGTTGGACTGTTCAGTGAGGTCGTAGCCTTAAGTGTTGAGTTGAAAAGGGTCATTGAAGAGCACAAAGCAGTTGTCAGCCAAATTAATTCTGATTACAAGGATGCAATAGCAACGTTGAAACGCAAATAAGAAAAAGCTTTTGAAGGCTTTAAGAAGAATACTTTAAAGATCTTGACTGATATCACTGTTGAGCTTAAATCTAACATTCTTCTGTATACCTAAGTTGTTGCTGGGTCCTTTAATTTTGGCAAGGTTAACTTTGACCTGCTCTTTGAGGTAAAAATAAACCATTTTAGCTATGATGTCCGCTGCCTTTGGGAGCCACTTGGAAGGAGTTCACATCCAAATGGAAAAAATCGAAGGATTTTTACCTCGAGGGGAGCCTTGAACCAACCACTGTACCTATTGGTGATGATATTATAGGTAATTTTGTTGCTAGGAATGTTGATGTTGCTCAAGGAAAAGAGAGGAATAATAAAAGGGCAGGAAGGGTGAATGAGGTTATTGGTAACCAAACTGTATTTAGATGCTTGTTGTTTTATGGCTTTGTATTGTGGTTTTTAATGAATGAAAGAAATAAAACTTTTGAGTTTTAATGTCATGAGGATTTTTCTCTCCATAAACTTGAGCAAAGTGTAACTTAAGAGGAATTTAAACAAGTTTCGTAGGCTTCTATATTTTAATTTGTGAACCTTAATGTGACAACTAGAAACTTTTAACTCTCACTAATTGTTTGAAGGTTGCGGTGTTAAACCTGCGAGTCTTTATATGACAGCTGGGAGCTTTTAACTCTCACTAACTGTTTGGGGGCTGCGATGTTAAACTTGCGAGCCAGAATAATATGATAGTTGGGAGCTTTTAACTCTCGGTAATTGTTTGAGAGTGTGGTGTCAAATCTACGAGCTTTAATATGACAACTAGGAGCTTTTAACTCTCGCTAACTGTTTGGGGGTGTAGTGTTAAACCTATGAACCTTAATATGACAATTGGGAGCTTTTAACTCTCGCTAACTGCTTGGGAGCTTTGGTGTTAAACCTGCGAGCCTTAATATGATACGAATGTTGTGAGGAGAGTTTTTTCATTTAAGGGATAATGAATTATACATATTATTTTTTAGGTGTTGGACATTCCATGTTCGCGGTACAATTGCGCCCTCCATTCTTGCTAACTTATATGCTCCATAACCAATTTTTTCTACAATTTTATACAACCCTTCCCAATTTGGAGATGTTTTTCCTTGCTACGAGGCTAGTAGATTGGTTTCAATATTTCATAAAATAAGGTCGCCTACTTGGAACTGCTTGTTTTTAACTTTGGAGTTGTAGTAGTGAGCCATTTGCTAAGCGCGTGGTGCGTTTTTTACTTCAATTGTTTCCCTTAGTTCATCAATAAGATCAAGGTTAAGTTTGATAGCTTCTTGATTAACTTCCTCATTAAAGTGTTGCATCCTGTGCGACTTCAAACTAATTTCCATTGGGATTACAGCCTCTGTACCGTAAATAATGGAGAATGTTGTTTCTCCTATTGCAGTTTGGGGTGTAGTTCCCAGAGCCCATAAAATTTCATGTAGTTCTTCCAACCAACCACTCTTGGCCTCACCAACCTCCTTTTTCAGGGCCACTAGGATTTTCTTATTTAACATTTTTACTTGCCCATTAGTTTGTGCTATTTTTACCGAGCTTTGAGCTAAAATTATTTAAAGGTCGGTAAAAAAGTTCTTAAATTTCCCTTAAAATTGTACGTCATTGTCTGTGATAATCAACTATAGTGCACTGTACCTACATATGAAAGATTTTCATAGAAAAGATTTCATTTGTCTTTTAGTGATGGTAGCCAGGGCTTCAGCATCAATCCATTTAGAAAAGTAGTCCACTACGACCACTATGAATTTCTTTTGTGCCATAACAATGGGAAATGAGCCAAGTATATCGATTCCCTATGTTGTGAACAACCAAGGGCTTGATATGATCTGAAGAGGTTCTATTGGCCGCCTCTGCACTTGGGCATATCTCTGGCAGTAATCACTTGTGTGAACCAAATCATACTCGTCTTTCTGAATTTTAAGCTAATAATATCTCTCATAAGAATTTTTAGCATGAGTAGTCTACCCCCAAAGTGATCACCGTAGATTCCCTCATGAATTTCCCGCATTACATATTCAGCCTTAGGTTGTGATAGACATCGCAGCAGTGAGTTTGAAAACTCATTTTTATGTAGTACACCCTCCAAAAAGGTGTATCTATCAAATGTAGAACAAAATATATTGTTTTAATTTATTATGTAATTAAATCAATTCATATTATTCAAGTAGTCGATCATGCACTAGGAGTTCTGTAGGTATTTGTAATTTGTGATAATGGTATACCTCGTGACTTCACGTTGTAGCCTCGCGAGCTCCTTTTTTTTTATCATGGTTATCTTGTTCACCTTGGAGAGTGCGAACTATTGGGGTCATATAGGTCTCCTCCCAATCAATGCATAGTACTTGTAGCATGTCATAGCTCAAGGTCTCTTTATGCTCGAGTAGGATTTTCTTTTTTTTTTGTTCTATGACAACCAAGGATGCTAGTTTGGACATCACCAGCATGCGTGTTGTCACTTCTTCGGAGCTGTTTAATTTGAACTTTGTCAAATCCTGCGAGTAAGTGGCTGTAATTGTATTATACTTCTTTAGTTTTGCCTCTTTGACCTCGTATTTACCATTCATCTGTTTCACCACTAGCTGTGAATCTGTATGGGCAATCAAGTCCTTTACTCCTAGTTGGCGTGATAATTGTAATCATGATACCAAAGCTTCATACTCAGTAGTGTTGTTGGATGTCTAAAACCCAAATGATAATTCATACTACCATTCACTACTGTTGGGGTCAATTAGGAGTATATCTGCTCTTGATCCTAATTTGGTTGTGGAGCCATTGACATAAACTAACTAACTTTTTGAGTTATCAGTTGCATGTACACTTTTTAGAGGTGGGTTAACTACTGTAATGCCCAAAAATTTCTATTTTTATTTCTGTGTGATCTTGACATGAATCTGTATTTGCTTCAGTGCTTAAGTATTCTGGGTGTGTATGAGAGGTCCTAAGTTCAAGCCTTAGCTTTAGCAATCTTTGCTATTTTAGAAATTAAGCCCTATCTTTGTTTAGTGGGCTTATATTTAGTTGCCTGCAATTTCATATCAGAATGAGCCTGTTGGTTCAAGTGGTAAGGTGTTTGTGTAATTAGAGGACTTGTGTTTGAATCCCTGCGCAAGCATGGGTATTTATTTTGCTCGGTTTTGTAGAAGTGTTTCGATGGAGTTGGGTTTATGAGGAAGTTGAGATTTGGTAATTATCAGTTATTTTATTTTATTTTTTTCTCCTCCCAAAACCTTCTGACGTTTTTTCTTCCAAATAAAAAATCCCGAATTTTCTTTTTCTTGCCTTATTTACTCTGTGATGAAGTTATCGAATTTTTTCTTCTGTTACTGGTTTTTATTTTTAAGCCTTGCTTTTGTGCGCTTTAAACACTTGGTTTCGATTTAATCGGTAAGTGAGTTAGTGGTATCATTCTTTAATCGTTTGGTTTCTAGAGGCGGAACCTTTGCAGTATTTTGTGCATAGGGGAAGTAAGGGAAACAACAATTTCTATTTAATGATTGAATCGATGAGAGTGAACGGATGTGTTAGAGGTAAGTGGGTGCGTTTTTTTAGGTTTTGTTTTGAAGGGTTGTGAATTGTTGGCTAAATTCATTAGGGGTTTTCAATTTTTAGGTTTCTAGAGGCTCGAGAGTGGTTTCGCATCGAAACGTTACCAAGTGTGTACCCAAAACGCAAAGAATGAGTTTTCAACAAAAGTAAAAAATGCTACTGTCGACGCCACATGGGCGTGTGGTCACCCATGTGGTAGGCCGTGTGTGAGGACACGATTGTGTGATTAACGAAGGCATGGCCATGAGCAGCGCACAGTCATGTGATGGCTCGAGTGTGGCCGTGTGGGCCACACGGACTAAACCAAGTTGATCGTGTGGGCCTACATGGGCATGACACACGGGCGTGTCGATTATTAGGCCAGGCCGTGTGGGCCACATGGGCAAGGCCAATCTGGGCATGTGGGCCCGCACTGACATGCGAACCCATTATATTGAGATTTTTTATAGGGTCGCACGGGTCATCTTAAAAGACTGTGGGCCTATTTTAAGGTCGGTAGGCCTATTTAAACATTGAAAACTAAATATCTGTTGTTCTATTCTGTGCACATAGGCATGAGTGATTTATCTGTTAAATGTATCTGTATATACATGTTATATCCGTACATAGGCATGTAAGCATGGTTAATCTGTATGTTTGAAACTGAATATTCTGTATATGATATAGGGGTTGGGATCATATATATGGAGGAAGTGTTCTGAAAGGCATTTATTGCCTATATTCTGGCAGCTTGGCTGCAGCTAATCTATTATGTGCCGCATCAGTACAATGTGGTGTGTATGGCTGAGTGGGTGTTTTAAACCCCACATTGTGTATAGAGATGGTCAGAGATGGTGTGTAGAGGATGGGGGTAGGATTCTGTTATCTGATTTGCATATCTGTATCTGTATCTACATCTGAAATGGGTTGTAGCCCGAATCAGTATTTGTATCTGACATGGGCCCAAGCCCGAACTTGAATATGTTTGATTTGTGATATTCTGTGTGTGTGCATGCTTAATTCTGTGGGGTTACACACTGAGTTTACGTAAACTCACTCTTTTCTTTTTGTTCTGTACAGGTAATTCACAGAGTTAGGTGAATCAGTGCAGCAGAAGACTCGACGGTGACTACTGACTTTTACTGTTTAATTTTGTTTTATGGTTTTATTTAAGTTAGGCATTATTTTTGGAGAGTTTGTAACTTTCGGGACTTTCTAGACTGTATGGACTTTAACTGTGGTTTTGGTTTTGTTGCTCGTTTTATACATGCTTTAACAAAATGATTTCTCTTAAAACGATGGTTTACTTAAACAAGGTTTTCTAAATCACGGACTATGTTACTTAAACATCATGATTTTTTATAAGCTTTCGAACTAAAGGATTTTATGGCAAATGAATAAATGTTTTGAAATAAATGAAGGCAAATAAGGGATTATAAGCTTAAGGTTTTTATCGAGTTAGCTTTGTTTTCAAACCTATTCCATATGACATCACCAGATTCGGCCATAACGTCTAGGCCGGGTTTGTAGCGTTACAACTACTAAATGGCGTACAACAAATTAAAGAGAAATCTTAGTATAAAGTGCCGAATTCATTAATAGATTGAATTGTTAGCTTTCAACAATATCCATGTAACATACGATTTTCTCAGGATTTTCATCATTCGATATTCCAAATTATAAATTACATTACCTGTTGTATCAATAGCTTTCTTAAAAAAACACTCCGCCATGAAGTTAGCTAGTACTTGTCCTTTTATCACTATTTACAAACTGAAGTCTATTTCGAACTCAGCCAGCTTAATACCTCAATTTGTCACCCTTCTTGAAGTGTCCATCTTGGACAATACTTGCTTCATAAGTTGATTGGTCACAACAACGATCGAATGGGCTTAGAAGTATAGCCGCAACTTGCAAGCTACAATTATCAAGGTAAAAATACACTTTTTCTATTTTGGGTACCTTAGCTCGTCGTTTTGAAGTACTTTGCTAATATAGTACACAGGGATTAGTGATCACTTTCTGATCTAATTAACACTGCCGTAATCGTCTCCTTTGAGGTAGCCAAGTATAGGTAGAGCGTTTCTCCTATGTGAGGTGATTTCAAAAATAGAGGGGGAGTAAGATACAACTTCAAATTTTCAAAGGCTGCATAACATCCTTCAGTTCATGAGAGAGAGGTTCTCAAGGCTTTGAAGAAAGGGAGGGATTTGTTTTCCATCTTGGAAATGAATTTGTTGAGTGCCACTACTCTACTCGAGAGGCGCTGTATGTCTTTTATGGTTCGTGGTGGAGACATTTCCATGATCACCTGGATCATGAAGCCTAAAAACCTTCCAGCTCTCTCTAAATTCATGAAGTCTAAAAACCTACTAGCTCGCACTCTAAAGGTACATTTCTTGGGATTCAACTTCATGTTATGAGCTTTTAAGACTACAACTGTCTTAAATAGGCTTAGCATATGTTCCCTTATTGACCCACTTTTTACCAACATGCCATCAATATAGACTTCAAGCTCATGCCCTATCTGGTTTCTGAATACTCTGTTCACTAATCTCTGATAGGGCATGCCCACATTCTTAAGGTCGAAAGACATAACCCGATAGCAGAAGAGTCACTATTTAGTGATAAAATTTGTCTTTTCCTGATCACCTTGATAAAAAAATTTGATTATAGCCTGAGAAAATGTCCATGGAGCTCATAAACCCGTGACCTGCAGAAACATTGACTGAATGGTCAATTGAAGGTAGAGAAAAGTTGTCCTTAGGGCACACTTTGTTGAAGTTAGTGAAATCTATACACAATCTCCATGTTCCATTCATTTTCTTCACCATGACCATGTTCGAAACCCAATCTCGATACTCCGCTTCTCTGATGAAACCTTTTGATAGCAAATTAGATACGTCTTGCATTATTGCTTCCACCACCTACGACATGAGTTTCCTTATTTTTTATTTTATTAGCTTTGCTTTTGGAAGGACATTCAACTTGTGAACGATTATCCAAGGGTCCACCCTTGGCATATCCATCGCAGACTAGGCAAAAACGTTTGAATTCTCCTTTAAACACAGGATCAGCATGCTTTTGTCTTCCGCCATGAATGCTAATGAGATTCTGACAGTTTTTTCCTCATTTCCACAAAATAGCTGCAAAATTTCTGTATTCTACGCAACCTCTGGTTTCTTGTTTCTCTCCTCGTCCTTTATATCCAAATTATTTAAATCCAAGACTTGATTTGCTAATACTGCTCCCCGCAAACTCTGTCTTTCAGTGACGGGTTCTCGTGCCTGATTAATAAATAACATTTGACACTATAGTTTGCTGATCTGAGCTTAAAAATCTGACCCCAATGTTCGTCGAAAACATGATTTTCATGCAAAACATTGTGACCACCATATTTTCTGTCCTCATCACCGGTCGTCCAAAGATAGCATTGTACGCCATTAAATGGTCTATCACATAGAATTTGACATACTCCATAGTTGTGTGCTCGCCATATCTTAACATTGGTAAGGTGATTGAGCCTTTGACCTTAGACAACACATGTTTTTTCAATCTCATCTTTTGGTATGCATCCTAAGACAACACCCCAATTGCACTTCTACTGTTTATGAATATCCTTTTGACCTCAAAACCTGCAATTATTGTCGAGACAACCATTGGATCATTACCCTCTTCGTTATAAACTAATTCTCCATTGTCACTATTAAATCCCACTCTCTATTTTTCCTACCAGAGTGATCTCTTGGAGCGCTATTTGACATCACGCTTCTCATATGTACCCTCTTTTTTACGTTGAAACCTACCTAGTATTTATCTGTGCCTACAATCACATGGATGGTACATTCAAAAATTTTGAGAGTTCATCATTTCGTACTACCTCATCTATGGCACCCTTTAACGTGAAACAATAATCAATTTTGTGCCCAATGTCATCGTGGAAGGCACATCTATCACTAGAATTCAATCTTCTTGTAATGCTCCTCATCGAGGGTGACTTGGGTAGGATACCATGGCTCTTGACTTGGCTAAGAATGAAAGTGCAGGTGGCATTCAACAGGGTGTAAGCTTCAAGTCCGCTATCAAGAAAGTACCTCATCGTGTACTCTAGTTGAGAACCTTGAGGGGCCTTGAGAGGGTTACCATGAGCTTAATTTCTGTATGACTTATCATTTCTCAGTTGTAATAATTGGTCAGGAGGGCCTATCTACTTCAAGATCCTTCCATTTTCCTTGATTGTCTGTTCTCCCTTTGAAAGGTTTCACGGTATGCCCTATTGATTTCTTTCTCCTCCACAAACTTGTAGGTTCACTCGTATAAGTTAGCCAAACTTTACGGTCTGTTATAGGTAAAGGAGTATTGTACATGATCATTCTATACTCACATTATAAAAGCATCTATTGCAAATTGGTCTTCTAAATTTTTTCTTGTTGAGGGTCACTACATGGAACCTCTTCACGTAATACTGGAGGGACTCACATTCTCTCTGTTTTACCAATATTAACCCCATAGGTTTGTTCATAATTGCTCAATGGACTCTAAATCTTCCCAAAATTATCTGCCCCAACAGTGAGAAGTTTTTAACCAAACTTTGGGAGGGGATATAAACCAATCCTTGGTGCTTCCCTTAAGCGTCATTGAAAAGGCCTTGCACTTCGCTACATTTGATGCCTCTAGCACATTCATATAGTCATTGTATTGTACCAAATGGGATTACGGATCCCTTCCTTCTTTGAACATATCTATTGGGACTTTGAAGTCACGTGATAAGTTTACTATTATGATCTCAAGGACCAATAGATTGTTAGAGTAGAACCAATCGATGTTCTGATATTTAGAGTGCAGCACCCTTAGACCCCTTTATAACTCTTCTATCTCATTTTGCCATTCTTTCACCTGTATGCCTAGGGCTTTATTCTGCATGTTTACGTTGTCTTGGAAGCCAAAGTTATCAGAATGCATTTTTATTTTTAACTCATCATTTTACTTCAGCAGCTCATGTTGGAAAGCCTGTTGTTGATCAAACCGCACCTCTTGAGCAACCATCTATTCCCTTATGAATCTTACTTGCTCCTGAAGGGTAGAGAGCTACTACAGTGGTGCCTCTTGGTTAGGAAGGAGCGTCAACCCCTGGCCAACGGAAGTGTTCAGGTCTAGAGGGCCAAAAACTCTTGGATGAGCTGTATTGTCGAGGTTCTTCGTTCTGTCAGTAAACCACCCCAACAACAAATTTGCTTTATAATGATTATTGCCAGAGCCTGTGGCTCCGACCTATTCTATCGAATGGATGAAGGGAAAACTCAAATTTGGGTGAGCCATTTCGATTCTGAAAACTTGACATAAATAAAATCAGACTTGTTGAAATTTAACAATTGAAAGATTGTCCACACTCATCCCACCAATTTTTGATAATATTTTCCTTATGTTTTATTGATGGGAGCCTTTAGGTATTTATACATGCTATTACAACTCATGATATGACTCTACTGTTTTGTCTTGACTCCACTACTCCTAGTACTGGCATTCTCTGTCCCTAGTACTGGAATTCTTTACGGACTCCGAGCCTACTAGACACGTGTCTAGTTGCCTACGAAGCACGTGGTCCTTTCTGTTTCTGGGACTGACACCCTAAGTAGGCTCTGAGCTTACTGGACATATGTCTAGGTTGCCTACGGAGCGCACGTTCCTTTTTGCGAACCCCTAAGGCATATGCGAACTAAGACCGTGGCCTTTCCTTAGTTCTTACGAGTTGGGGTCGCGAACCCCCTTATGAGCTAGGTTCGTGACCTCGCCTTGCTATCCTCTCGTAGTTCGCTTCGCACTCAATCGTCTGGTAGGGCCTATCCGAATTACAGGTAAGTAACTCAGATCCTATTAAAGACTTGGGTTAGTGTTCACTGGTATATAACAATAGTAATAATTAAACTAAAAATGTTTTAAGATAATTGCTTCATTTATAAAATTCAACACAATATAATAAATCTGTTATGCTTACCAAAATTTTAAAAAAAATTATGGTTGTCACGCTCATAATATAGGTGAAATTTTATATAAATATATATTTATAAAAATATGATATAAATAACAAATAGTGATTTTATTGAAAGATAAAATAAAAATATTAAAATTTGATAGATATTTGGGTTTAAATTTTATGGGTTTATATTCTTTTCAATTTTTCCTTATAAAAGATATAGGAAATGTTTGATAAATAAGGTTTTGGATTTCTTTTAACTGATTTGGGTACAAATAGAGGATTAGGTAGTTAAACCCTCTAATTGTAGTGTATGGTGAATAGAGGTTTATAAGAGCTTGTTGAGCTAAAACCTCCAAAACAAAAAATGCAGGGATGGGCAACGTTTTTCACAGCTGATTAGGAATGAGATATGTGAAATGACATATCTGTCTGACCATGCTTGCTATAAAATACTCTCTTTGCCATATACTCTCAAATCTAATAGATAGAGGTGCCAAGATATCAGTAGTCTCCATTATCCAATTTTCACTTTTACCCCCAAAATTTAAACTAAAACTTCTTATATAAAACATTTAGTTTATAATTTTTTTAATAAATTTGATATAATTATTTATAATTATATCTAATTAAATAAAAAGACATAGCCCCCAAATAGAGGTGCTCATGGGCTGGGCGGCCACGCCCGAAATATGGGAGGCTTCGGGTAAAAATATAGGCCCGAAATATGGGTTTGGACAAAAAAATGAGGCCCGTTTAGAAAACGGGCCGGGCCTCGGGCACCACTTTTTTGGTCTGAGCCCGGCCCGAATATATAATAAATATATATTTTTATTTTTTAATTTTAAAATATTTTTAAAATACTTTTTTTTATTTTTTATTTTTAAAATAAATTTTTGGTGTTTATTAAAAAAATGGGCTGGGACAGGCTCGGGCTTAAGAATTTTTTCTCGGGCTGAGCCTGAATAAAATTTCAGGTCCATGTTTTGGGCCAGGCTGGAATTTTTCTGGGCCCGGCCCATGATCACCTCTACCCGAAAGCTTGATTTTGTTTTTAGTATAATAATAATTCTGTGGTTAGCATAATTAGAGAAAAAAAAAATCAATGCAGTGGGGCCCAACTTTTGGAGTAAGAGAGGACTTCAAGGTGTATAAAGTCCAAGGCTTTGTTTGATCGAAATGGAGGCAGGTATCAAGTGAGTGGTTTGTTGATTTAGAGAAGATGGAGGCTAAATCGTTGTGGGTATTACTCACTACACTTCTGTTCATCATACAAGGGTGGCGACAGATTGAGGGGTGCTTGGAGCAGGAGAGAATTGCTCTCTTCCAACTCAAATCTTTTTTCAATGACAGTAACTGGGTAGATGTGAAAGGTTCGAATTGTTGTGAATGGGAAGGAGTTGAGTGCAACGTCACTAGTGAACGAGTAATAGGTCTCGATCTTGGTTTCAAACGTCAATGGGATAACCGTGAATGGATATCAGATCCATATGGGTATCTCAATGTCTCTTTATTTCTTCCATTTGAGGAATTGAAGAGCCTTGATTTGAGTGGAAATGAAATTGCAGATCTTGTAGATAACCAAGGTTGGTTGCTTTTCATCTCTTCGATGACCGATTAATCCTTGAATTAATTTATTCCTTTAATTTTTTCTAAATTAAGACACTCATGATCAATAACTTTTTCTTGCATGCAGTATCTGTTTCATCTGCTTTCAACAAGTTAGAAACTCTTGTATTAACTCAGAATTACTTCAATGATAGTATCTTATCAAGTAAGCTTCCATCTCTCAAATTCTATCAAACTAATTGTAAGTTTATGCAAAAAAATAAAAATAAAATGAAAGAGTATAAGGTTTGATCATACCAACTTACAATTGATTGCTAAATTCTCTATTAATTTATTTCATAATACGGTTATTTAAACTTTTTAACTAATTTTAATTGACAGACAATAGGTTGAAATAAACAAATTATTTCCCATATGTTAATTAAAAGTTTGCATATATTTAAACAAGTTAAAGCGTACATGTACTTAATGAGAGAATGTATTGTATGAAATTGTGATTTTGTGTTATTCTTATCTCTTTTAAATAGGAGAATGATAAATCAGAATTTTCTTCTGATTAAAAATGCCTGTATAAAAATCCTTGAATATTAGATACAAGTGAGTGCCACTTTTATATTAAAAGATTAAAATTAATTTTTTCATGTGAATAAGCCTTGAAATGTGTTGATATTTGATATATTTCATTGTTCTTGGATAGAATTGAAGAGTTTGACAAACTTGAAGACGTTAGAGTTAAACTTCAATAGCATCAAAAGCCTCCGACAGTTTCAAGGTATATCTAAATTTGATGTTCTATGTACAATCAAGTATGTCTTCAAGGCGTTTACCTATAAAAGTATATTTATGAATAAATCAAAGATGAAATCGAGATACAAATAATTATTTTTGGATATTATATAAACAAATCCTCCTTAAAATTATTCGACTTAAATCTTTTATAGGTGAGAAAGCGCAACCGATGATAAATTTGGAAGTGCTTAATTTGGATTATAATTCCTTGAACAACAATGATTTGGCATATCTCAAGGGGTTATCAAGTTTAAGGTCCTTGAGTATTGGGGGAAACCAATTGGAAGGGTCAGTAGGTATTACAGGTATGTAAAATTTCATAAAATAAAAATAATAAGCTAAATTTGGAGTTCATTTTTCGGGTAGTA
Source organism: Gossypium raimondii (assembly GCF_025698545.1). Lineage (NCBI taxonomy): Eukaryota > Viridiplantae > Streptophyta > Magnoliopsida > Malvales > Malvaceae > Gossypium > Gossypium raimondii. The sequence goes on from NC_068572.1 coordinate 5,010,775, forward strand.
AAATAAAGGCATAATGATTTTTTTGGTCCTTCAATTTTATAAAAATATTATTTTAGCATTTAATTTAATTTTTCACCTCTTTTAATATTTAAACTTGCTTTTTATCAAATCACCCTAAAATGGATGAAAAATTTAACGCTTGTTAACTTTGTTAATGTGGCATATATGTTGATTTCCACGTAGATGACATATAAACATTTAATTAACTTTTAAAATAAATATTTTTTCTCTTTAATATATAAAGTAAAATATATGTACCACGATAATAGTATTTCAATTTCAAATTTTTTCTATGTCTTTTAAATTCTTTTAGTATTAAATTAAAAATTGTATTTAATTAATACATACCATCAATCTAAGCAACGCATTGGAAAGAAACTAGTTAATATATATAATCAGCCTTGTAGATGTGGAATTAATTATCTTTATCTACTATAATAGCAACATTTATAAAGTATACAGTATATTATTTACTAAATTAGTTCTTTATAAATCTGTTGTCTCAAATTTTAGCACAACTAATTCTATTTCTAAGTGAACTAAAATTAACAAATTTTAATTAAAATATTATTTCAATAAATTGTTTAAATTTTATATAAAATATATTAATCATATTTTACGAAATAAAAATAGTTTTTATAAATGGAGTTACATTAGTGAATTTTATTAAAGACTCAATCTATATCTTGTTAATAAATATTTTTATTAATTTTTTAATTTAAAATTTTATAAATTTAAATATGACCTAAATATTAAATGTTGTTATAAATCTATAGCGACCACTTATCTATAACATCCAATATTTTGCAGACAAATGAAGTTGTTATATAAAATTTGACCACAACTGAATTTTTGTGATGATTACTTTATTGGACTGACAAAAAAATGCATTCTATTGATTTGGATAGTATTGAATAATATGACAAAGCTAAAGAAGTTGGACTTGAGTGCCAATAAAATTGAGAACCTCCAATCTCCCTATGGTATGTGTCGATATGTTCTACTTTATATATTCTTACATATACATACCAATATCTCATTTAATATTCCATTAGTAGTAAATTTGCTTATCTAAATGCTTTGTAGATGGTGAGAGGCCACTTAATTTGACCAATTTAGAAGAGTTTAATTTGGATCAGAACTCCTTCACGAACAACTTATTGACACAGCTTAGTGGGTTTTCCAATCTAAAGTCATTGAGTATACAGAATAATCAGCTTAAAGGATCAATAAATATTAAAGGTGGAAATACTTAACATATTTAATCTTCCTTTAAACAAAACAAATTATTTATTGAATTATTACATTTATTCTGTGTGATTTTAAATTTAAATTTTATTTGTCAATTTTTACAGAATTATTAGACACTTTAAGCAACTTAGAGGAGCTAGACATGGGTGGAAATGAGCTGAAGGAATTTGTGCCCATAAAGAATAAAGGTATATGTATCAACTAAATAAAGTCTCACTTATTGTTTGCCATTAGATATCTAGTGAACTGATGGCAATTATTAATTTGACTCTCAGAAAATGAAAGTTTAGGAAAGCTAAAGGTTGCTAACCTAAACGGGGTGTTCAACAATGGAACTGCTTCTCTAATACAACTCCTGGAGACATTCTCATCTGTTAATACCATATATTTGAGAGGCAATTACTTTAATGACACCTTTTCTACTCAAGGTAAAAAAAATATGTGTGTGTGAATATTTAGTTTTAAAAATATTATTTACTTAACATCAATCATTTAAATAACTCTTATAAATTTGTAAAGATGAATTGCAAGTGTCGAGCAAAATTGAGGAATTAGTACTAGATCGATCATCTCTCAACAACGACATTCTTCAAAGCATTGGTGCATTGGCTTCTCTTAAAATTTTATCTTTGAGTGGTTGTGGGCTGTCTGGGACATTACCTACCCAAGGTAAATTAATAATTATGACATAATTATTTAGACAATCTCTTGATTAATTATTTTTTATCCTCCTAGAATATTTAAATAATTTGTACAAATTTATTTTACAGGATGGTGTGATTTACGGAAATTTGAGGTGTTGGATCTTAGTGAAAATGCTCTTAAAGGAACCCTCCCTTCATGTTTGGCTAACTTGTCATCACTTCATTATTTGGATATTTCCGGTAATCAATTCGTCGGGAAAGGTGTCTCCATTGGCTTAGCCAATCTCACTTTGCTTAGATTCATTTCTCTTTCACGAAACCTATTCGAAGTTCCTTCCATTTTCATATCATTTGCCAACCATTCACACCTCAAAGTACTCTCCAGCAATCAAAACAAGTTAGTGGAAGAGCCTACCATTCCAAAATGGGTCCCAAAGTTCCAACTAAAAGCCTTCCGTTTGTCAAATTGCACAACAAAGGAACTCCAAACTGAAATTCCGAAATTCCTCTATTACCAAAATAACCTGAGTATTATTGATCTTTCATATAATAATTTTGGAGGGAAGGTTCCTTTTTGGTTGTTAGAGAACAATACAAGAATGGAAGCATTTTTAATGAAGGGTAACTCTTTTATGGGTCATCTCAATCTTCCATCTCATCCGAATCCAAACATATCCTTTGTTGATATATCTGACAACAAAATACAAGGTCCAATTCCAGCAAACATTTGTTCAATCTTTCCACAACTAAATGGGTTAAACCTAGCAGGCAATTCCCTTCAAGGTAATATTCCTCCTTGTCTGGGTAGTTTGACCACTTGGAATTTATTATTAGATCTGTCACATAATCAGCTATCTGGAGGAATACCAGAAATGTTAGCTCAAAGTGACTCGTTGAGGTTTCTTAGGCTATCAAATAATCATCTAAGTGGAAAGATAACCCCGACAATCTTTTGCTCAACTTCATTACGATTGCTATATTTAGATGGCAATAACTTTGATGGAAATATACCTAGCATTGATATCTCAACTTTCCTTTCATATTCCCTTGTTGATATGGATTTAAGTAACAACAATTTGTCCGGAGAGCTCCCAAGATGGATATGGAATGTGTCAAATTTAAATGCATTGGCAGTATCCAACAATCAGCTCAAGGGTCTCATTCCGATGGAATTGTGCTATTTGGATTCCCTTAGAATTTTGGACCTTTCAGAAAATAATTTTTCTGGCCCAATACCATCTTGCTTCGGCCCACAATCTATCATACATCTCCATTTGAGCAAAAATAGATTAAGTGGCACCTTGACAAATGCATTCTTTAATAGCTCTTCCTTGGTGACTTTAGATCTTAGTGAAAATCAGTTGAGTGGAGAAATTCCATACCAGATTGGAACTCTTTCTGCTTTGAGTGTTCTCCTTCTAAAAGCCAATTATTTTATTGGAGAAATTCCCATTGAGATATGTAAATTGTATTCTTTAAGTATCATTGATCTTTCTCAAAACAAGCTTTTTGGTTTGATACCTTCTTGTTTGAGTCGTTTAACTCTTGATCCAAATGGTGAAAAATCTTTAACAAAGACCTATTGGGAGGGCTCTGGAGGAATCTTTGAGCGGGGTAATTACTTTGGACTGACTGAATTTGAATTTTTCACTTTAAGAGGAGGCGAGTCATTCGATGTAGGTTTCGAAATTGAGAATCAAATGGAAGAAAAGGTGGATTATACAACAAAAAGAGCATCTTACACGTACAAGGGAAACATTCTTGAATACATGTCGGGAATTGATTTTTCATGCAATAGATTAACAGGTGAAATCCCCATAGAGATTGGAAATTTGAGTGAAATTCGATCACTAAACTTGTCACACAACAATTTGACTGGACATATACCATCAACATTCTCAAAGCTTAAGCAAATTGAGAGTCTAGACCTTTCTCACAACAACCTAATTGGAAGAATCCCTTCTCAATTAACAGAGTTGTACACCTTAGCAGTCTTCAATGTGTCACACAACAACTTGTCAGGGAGTATTCCGTCTCCAAAAGCTCAATTTGGAACCTTTGATGAAAGCAGTTATGTGGAGAATCCTTTTCTCTGCGGGCCTCCCCTGCATAAAAATTGCAGCGACCTTGATTCACCCCTGACAACAGCACCAAATACCTCAAACAACGAAGAAGAAAGTGGTTTGATGGACAAGTATGTTTTTTGGGTGACCTTTTTTGTTTCTTATGTAATTGTGTTGCTGGTTATTGTTCTCATCCTGTATATAAATCCTTATTGGCGACTAGCATGGTTTTCTTTTGTTGAACACTGCATCAAGACTTGTCAGTACTTTCTTCTGCAATTTTCCATCTTCAAAAGGAGTGGGTAGCCTTCTACTTTGGTGGTTTACATTTGTATGTAATTTTCATCACTCTTTTTTTTTTTTCAAAGTTTGATTGGATTATCTGCTTCTAAGTTTTTAGAGCTAGAATGCAATATATCTGTTATGTAAAGCAATATATAAAGTTATGCATTCTCAATTAAAACATTTAATATTGCTTTATAATTTTTAGTGTTCTGATAATATGATGTTAAATTCAACATATTGTAGCATATATATTAATATAACCTATATTTATCTATACAAATTTTTTAGTCAACCAAACCATTGATGTGGTGGCAAAAACTTCACATTGTTTTCAAGTCTTCATTGACATTAGGTTGAGGTTTCAAACCCTAGCGTAAAAGAGAGGGGAGAGGGGTTGTCTGAACCAAAACTTCATTTCAACAGATATCCTTTACCACTAAATCATATGCTCAACTGAAACTTATATATATATATCAAACATGAATGATATAAATAGTCTTTAAAGTTTTAAAATGAACAAAATTATAATAATTAGTATGTAGTTTCATTATTTTATTTAAACTCAAAATAATAATATTTAAAAATTGAGTTTACGTGATATTTATATCCTTGGTTAAAATTAATAAAATGTAAATATAAACTTTATTTTATTTTATTTATATTCAAATTTAATAAATGTTTATCTAATTTATTTAAATTTAAATAAATTAAATAAATGAGCACACAATTTTTTAGAGAAAGTGACTCTTTTTAATGATGAGATGTTATAAGATTTATCATATGTGTAATGTGGAGACAATAACCTAATATGTAACTTTTGCACAATAACCTTAATTTATAATTAGTGAATCATCAATTAAAAGTTAATTACTCGAGTATGTACACTTGTCCAACCATATTTTATTTAATAAGTGTCATGGATCATGGGTCAAATAAGTATCACAATAATCACAGTAATACCGCAAAAATTGAATCCAAATAAACATATCCATAAATTGTTAATGAAAATTTGTTCATGGCGAGAACCTTAACTAAGATTGGAAGAATTTATATGTTTTTGTCTTTTGCTAAAATAAGTATAAAACATATAAAAAAATACATTATGAATGTTCATTTTTTTAATAGTTCAAAAAAATATATTATATATAATATATATTATTGTTTTGCCTTGCTCCTCAAAGAAAATGGAAACAATCGTAACCCTATGGCATCATTAGAAACACCATTAATCTTGATGTGTCGCAAATCTCTAGAAAGTTAGCCAAATGAACATTCAGATCTTCATCTTGCAACCTATCAAACTGAACATATTGTTGTACCATCTGAATTGTGTTCGACTTTAGCTCAAAATTTTTTACAGCAATAGTCAGTCTGACAATACTCAATTCAACCCCAATCAGAATAGACTTAGCATAATCATACATAGTCCGAAGAGTAGGAGCTGCAGGAAGCTGTTGATTATTTTTATGATCATCCATCTACACAAAAATATCCTTTTCCTCTTGATCGTGTACTAAAATCTATTTATCTTGCCTTTTGCTTTTCTAACCTCTCTAAGATTACTGCGAGCAGTCTTTTCAACTTCACTATAAAAAATTAATGGTTCTGACTAGTTTCCTCTAGTCATAAACCAAAAGAATCTATCATAATAAAAAAAATGAAAAATTAGAATGTAAAAGTTAAATTAAAAACAAAAATATCAAAATAAAAATAAAAATAGCTAAATTAATAGAAATAAAGTTTTCCTAATATTTTAGTCCCCTGGCAATGACACCAAAAACATGATGTAGTCATAAACCAACTAAAAATCTGACTAAGGTAAGTGTACCTATCAAGTAATTGTATAGTTACGATGAGCAAATAAATCGTTCCCACAAAGACTAAAAGTACTAGTAATTACTGTCTTTCTATTATTTAATCGATAAATTCGAGTAATTGATTAAAACTAAAATTATTTAAATTAATTAACTATGAATGTAACAAATAATAAATCGGAAAGTAATTGAATAATAACCAAGAAGCAAAACAATACCTAGGAAAGAATTCACCTAGATTTCATCATCATTATAAATCTAAATTCCACAATTTCTTTACTTAGTATCTTAATTCATAGAAATCCTTAAATCATGCTAATATCTCTCTTCAAGAAAAGAGCAACTAACTTTAGGTTGGTTAATTGAAATTTCTTTCTAATTAAAACCCCTATTATCGCATTAAATTACTTTATGAATTTCCCCATTACATTTGACTCTAATCCGGTAGATTTATATCATCCTATTTCTAAGATTACATGCAACTTCACTCAATTACGCTAGATCTACTCTTAAACAAGGTCTATTCCTCCTCTGATTTAAGCAAAACAAACATGGATCAACAATATAGAAATATTAAACCAAGTGTAAAATACACATAATTGAGAGCAAGATCTAAGTATTTATTGCGTAAAAATAGAAATCAAATAATATAATTCATCCTAAAGCTTATCTCTCTAGGTATTTGGAAAATTAGTTCATACTTGCAAATAAAAACATCCCAAAGACAATATAACCAAAAGAAATAAAGAAGCTCGTGATAATCTCCTAAGAAATCAACTGTGAGTCTTCAATCTTGACTAAAATTTGCTTCAGAATCGGCTTCAATGGTGTTTTTTGAGTTGTTTTATTGAGCATTCTATGACGGCTCTCTTCCCTCTTCTTATATTTGTCATATATAGGTCTTAGAATGCGCGAAAAACCTAAACAAAAGTGTTTTTCCGCAGGATTGGAGTGTGACTCGTGATTTCTACGTAGTCTCGCACATGACCGTGTAGAAGCTCGTGTGGCCACACGGTCGTGTGTCCAGCCCATGTGGCTCCTGAAACTTGCTCCAATTTTCACTTATTTTTCGCTCCTTTTGCTCTCAAATGCTACTAAGCATAGAAACATGAATTTAAAGGATTAGGAGCATAAAATTCACCATTTTAATTCGAATAATAATCCAAAAATGCATTAAGAATGAGGCTAAAACATGTTACTTTTGGCATTTATTAATTTTGCCAACACCCAAAATAGTTGCTTAAAGGTACAAATTTAAACAACCCAAAAAAGGGTCAGTATAATCCAAAAAGCGTTGTGTTAGGCTTTTCATATGATAACACTTTTATATAGTTGGGAAAGGTATAACAAAAGTCGACATAGTGTTGGATAAAACTGATTCTTATTTAAGCGTTGCCTTAGGCATGCATATCCCAACCTTTATACAAAGAGTTGGCCAAAGTGTCAGCATAGTGTTGGACAAACTCGAATCTTATTTAAGTGTTGCCTTAGGCATGCATATCTCAAACCTTATACAAAGAGTTGACCAAAGCGTATGTCGGCAAGTCTAGTTATTAGCTCAATAGATCAAACAGAAATTGCTAAGAGGGGTGAAGTGGCTTTTAAAAAAATGTGAAAGCTAGAAAGAAAATTGAAAGATGAACAAAATAATTTAGAATGGTTCAGCCCCAATTGCCTACCCCACTACCTTGACTTTCCACAACTAAGGATTTTCCCAAATTCACTAAATTGATAACCTTTAAGTATAAGGTTTAACATTAGAACTCTATTAAGATTTCTGTAACACCCCAAACCCGGCCTAGACGTTATAACCGAATCTGGCAATGTCACATGGAATGGGATTTGAAACCTCGTTGTTACGATGAAAACATTTCATGCTATTATCTTTAGTAAACTTTTGTTAGAACTTAGGAAGTCGTCTTTATTCATTTAAAACATTTGTTTTGAAACATGCCTCGTTGTGGAAGCTTTAATAAAATAGTCTAAGTGATCATACGTTTAGAAAATAATTTAACTTTTTGAAAACCAAATTTCCTATGACCAGCAGGTAGAAATTCATAAAGTAAAATAAATAAATAAAAACCCAAATTTAAAACCAAAGTCCCAGAGGGTCCTTAAATTACATCCCAAATAATCAATAATAATCAAATCATAAATCGTAAATTGAAAACCATGAAGTCCAAAAATTACTATGGTTACCGCTAAGTCCTCCGTAGCACCGATCCGTCTAAGTCTGGGGATTAACTATGCACATTAAACAAAAAAGGTGAATTTATGTAAACTCAGTGTGTAGTCCTGTAGAAACAAACAATTAGTATCCACAGTGCACAGTTGAACAGTCTTGGGCCTAAGCCCTTTTCAGTATCAATGACAGTTTGGGCCTTAGCCCATCTCAAGATCTGATGTCAAAAATGCAGCATGAGGTCCTTAGCCCATCACAAGTCGATAGAGTAGTAGTTATCAAGAGCAAAATCCTACCTAACCAGCCTCTACACACCATCTTCGTCCAACCCTACACTCCATGTAGGGATATAATCAACCTACCCATCCCTTTTTAATAATAACCCATGCTAGCTAAATATTCTATGTTTTCACTATTTACTTATATGTTCATTCAAAGCTGTCTACTTGAGTCATTGTCACTAAATTATTTACATCTTAAGCTACAAAATTCCAAATTAAGATCTGCTTGATGTTTTCAGAACTAGACTCAGATACCTTTCTACCATAGAATTTTCAAAATTTATAGCTTATCAAATAAGTACAGTAAAATCTTCAAAGTTATCCCTATTCTGCTATTTGACAGCTTCAACCTTTCCTTACTAAAAATTATTAATCTCTTAGTACAAAATATGAATGATGTTTCCATTTGTTTCTCTTGAAAGTAGACTCATTAAAGATTTAAATGTATAAATTTAAGCCCCTAATTATTTGTTTACAATTTTTGATGATATTCTAAAATCAGAATAGGGGAACAAGAAATCATTCGACCTTGTCTCAGAAAATTTATTATATATCATAATTTACAATTCTATTGCTTACACTGTTTCTTCGATGAAAAACTAGACTCAATAAAATTTAATTTCATGTTTTATTCAACCTTTAACTCAATTTTCACTATTTTTGATGATTTTTCAAAGTTAGACTACAGCTGCTGTCCAAAACTATTTTAGTGCAAAATGTTGATTTCCAAAGTTATAACACCCTTATTTCCTTTCTCTACAATATTTTTCGCATCATTTTCTCTTATGTCTTGACAGCAAGCGATTTTGACTTTTTGCCAAATCCCGTTTTCTGCATTTTGGGTACACACCTGGTTTCGTTAGATGCTAAAATAGTTCCCGAGCACTCCAAAGCCTATAATTGAACAAATAACATCAATTTAATCTCACATAACGTGATCTCAAATCGAAATCGTATCGAGGTTTTAACCCATAAGAGACTAAACCTTACTTTCAACCGATAATAGTAATTCCCACACAAACTAAGACTCCGATTGGTGATTACAAGCCCTTGAATCATCCCCTAATAGGCAGAAACAAAACACTTTAGAAGAAAGTTAACAAATAGAGACAAATCACTTATCTAAAACTTGTTGAATGATCGCAAACAAACATAGAGCAACACAAGGCAGAGTGGGAAAAAAATCAAGAAGATGAAGGGTGGAAGAGAGCAGAAATTCGGCAGCAATGAAGAGAAAAACGACAAAAGGGTGGAGGGATTTTGGGGAAAGTAAAAAAGAAAAAAAGAAAAAAAAAGATTAACAGAATATTTGATAACCACCCCAATCCCTTATTTCTCTCCATCAAACTCCCCACAAATCCACTACTCATATTTTTAGTCTTTCTCAAACTCTTTTGGAGACACAAGCAAAAATAATGCCTATGCTAAGATTCAAACACAAGACCTCTTTCACACCAACACTCTACTTATCCACCAAACCAACAAGCTAATTTTGTTAATTATTTGCCAACTTTTACTTAAAAGTCTACTGACCAAATATAGGACTTATTCATAAAAATACCAAAATTTGCCCAAGTTCTGGCTTGAACTTGGGACCTCCCAAACACACCCAAAATACTTAACCACTGAAGCAAATACACAATTGTGTCACACATTCACAATACCCAAAATTAAAATTTTGAGGTGTTACAATTCTTGTTTTATTGACTTAAACTATAACCTTACTAACCTCATAAAATGCATAAAAAAGTAATAAATCACTTGATTACAAACTCATTAAGTATAGAATCAAGCTTAATTTGCCACAACGAATTATGGTTAATCAATTGTTAATATGAAATTTACTTTTCTAGAACACCAATTTCTCTCAACCGCATTTTGAAGCAGTGGTGGATCCTAGGACAAAGTTTGGAGGGGAGGCTAGTAAAATTTTTAGGAATTATAATATATATATTTTCCATAACCATCTAATACTCAAACGTGTTTATGCTTATAATATAATTTTTGTAACTAGTATAAAAATAAATTTTTAAAATGGGATTTGAGTGTAATTACGTATGTAATCATTTTAATTCTCACTCCCCTAAGAATTAGAAAGTGTAATTGAGTGCTCTAATTACAGCAAATTCGTGGGACTCACCAATCAATGGTTACCCAAACATGTTATCTTTGTGTAATTACTAGCAATTACACCCAAATTCAATTACTAGGTGGTTTTCCAAACATTGTGTGATATGTCGCGGCATCTAAGCCCTTTTGTTTTGTACTTTTTTTAACTGAATTTTTAAGAGTCCAAAAAAGGTAAATTACTTATTTGGTAATACTTATATTTAGTCAAGCTAAAAATAGCTTAATCGATTGATGTTATATACTATATTTGTCAACCATTTTAAAACTAATTTTGGCTAAGTCAAAATCACTTTTTATTCAACTTACCTTTATACTATTTTTAGCCAATTGAAGTCTTATAAATACCTTGTTCATTTTCATAATATACACACTTGCTCATCCTTTCCATCCTTTTAAGATTGCTAACACTACACCAAAATAGGGTTTTAATGACCTTTTTAGCGGCGTTTGGACAAAAAACGCCACAAAAAATTGAGCATTAGCGGCGCTTTACGTAAAACGCTGCCAAAGATACGAGCATTAGCGGCGCTATATGTAAAACGCCGCTAAAAAAAGCATTAGCGGCTGTCGAAACCATTTTTTTGAAAACAAAAAATTATTTGTCGACTTTAAAAAATAAAACTGGAGTCGCCACCGATCCGTGATTTAGGTGTGATCAGCCCACCTTAAAAAAACAAATTTGGTCTACGACATTTGAGAAAACGGGTTCGGGAGTCAGTTACGCACGAGGAAGGGTTAGCACCCTCGTAACGCCCAAAATCGGTACCGAATTTGATTATTTAATGTCTTGGTGTCAAAAATTTAAAAGATTTTGTAAACTCAAATATTGAAATCTGAAAAGGACAATCAATTATTCAAGTCATGCGAAGAAATTGAGACCTAATACATTAGGGTACAATTTCTCAAAATCGCCGAATTTTGAATATCACTTTTGCTTTATAAGTAAAACTTAATTTTGAGGAAGCAATTATGTCATGTCCAATACGTTAGGACATAACAAATTAAGTTCCCAAAAATGATTTTTTTACTTATATATTTTAAATAACAAATATTCTCGGTTATTTGGAATTAACAAAGAAAATCGGAACCCAATACGTTAGGGCTCAATTTTCCTCGAATTTCCCTAACTTTGAATATCGTTTTTATTTTGAAAACCTTTGAATCATAAAATGATTTTAATGTTTTGACAAAATCAAAATATATTTTCTTTAAAAAGTATAGTAAAATACTAATGTACACATAAAACCCATACTTTAATTTTAAATTATATGTATATATGTATTTTCAAAATATAAGTACAATACATAAATAAATTTTGAAAACATGTATATGCATATATTAAAACAAGTATATATAAGTATAAATATAAAAATAAAAAATGAATGAAATATATAAAACAAAACAAAAACTTATTATAATTTCTAAGAAAATATGTATGTATATATATGTATGTATATATATGAAAATAAGATAAAAATATAAAAGTATATATATGTGTATATATTTACAAAGAAATACAAAAATATATATAATATATAAATAAACTATGAAAATATATATATGTATGTGAAAATATGTATGAATTATAAAATGGAAAAATGTATATGTATTATAAAATGTAAATGTATATATGTATATAAACTATATATAAAAAACAAAGAAGATAATATAATAATAAAATATATAAAATATGTACATGTATTTTAAAAACATTTAAAATATATACATATATTTATTATAAAATACAAACATATGCGTGTATATATGTATAAGTATAATAATAATATAATAATAATAGTAATATATAATATAATAACAAAAATAACAGCAGCTTAATAACAATAACAAGATTTACAAACAAATATATAATCTAATTTGTAAAAGCAAATACAATGGACTAAATTTGAATCAAAACAAAATAAAAAACACAAAATCAAATTAAAGCAGAGGATGAATTTGCAAAATACGTGCAACATGGAGGGCCAAAAGGGAAATTAATCCCACCCTTCCAAAACGTTGTGCAGCATGGGATTAAAATAGAACAGATTTAATATGTCATGGAAAAATTTGAAAACAATAAAAACAATGGTTTTGGAAATGATGAAAAACATGAAAGGATTAAAAACGTAAATAACCCATCAATGCTTAAAACCCATTTCAAATCCTAATTAAAATCCCTATTCCATCTGCAACTTCAACAGCCACATTCATCTTCTCCTTTGCTTTTCCCGCCTAAATCCCTCCTTCAACTTTGATTCCGACGAAGCATAGCAAGGGCATCGATGGCCCACCAACACTAGTAAGAACCTCTTCTCTTCCTTTTTTTTATTTGCTTTTAGAAACAAGGAAAAATAAAAAGAAAAACAAATAAAGAAACTGGAAAAAAGAAGAACCAAAATCGTCACCTTCAAAACTGTTTTTGATTTCTCCCTTTCGTATTTCTTCAATATTTTTCATACAATATTTGTCTCCCCCCCAAAAATGATTTTTTTACTTTGCTTTTATATCCCCAAAATAGAAAATTGTTTACAATCTACAATATTTTCAGTTTCTTCTCTTGCTTGCTGCTCGTGGTTGTGGTCTGTTGCAGGTACGTGCGTGTGTGGAGGTTGCTGCGACGTGGGAGCAGCGACGTGGGGGTGATGGTAGCGCCTGGATGGTTTGGCTGCTGACCTGCTGCTAATCTGTTAGGGTTTTTGGAACTTTAGGCCAAGTGGGTCTTGTAATTGGATTAGGGTTGGCCCAAGTTTTATTGGGTTTGAAATTGTATTTAGTTTGGGCCCCGGGCAATAATTGGGTACTGCAGCGGCGTTTACAAATAAGCGCCGCAAAAAACGGAAGCCGAATGACACCGTTTTCATATTTTTTTGGGCCCTTAGCTGCGCTTTTCAAAACACGCCGCTAATTCTCCTATCTTTAGCGGCGTTTTTGAATAATCGCCGCTAATGCTGCGGTCTTTAGCGGCGTTTTCTAAGATGCGCCGCTAATGCTCAGGCCTTTAGCGGCGCTTTGTAAAAGGCGTCGCTAATGCTCAGGTCTTTAGCGGCATTTTTTACAAAGCGCCGCTAATGCTACAATCTTTAGCGGCGTTTCTCAGAAAGCACCGCTAATGCTCCGGTCTTTAGCGGCGTTTCTTAAAAAGCGCTGGTAAATACCTGAGCATTAGCGGCGCATCTTAGAAAACGCCGCTAAAGACCGGAGCATTAGTGGCGCTTCTGAGAAACGCCGCTAATAATAAAATCTAAAACCAATAATATTATCTCATTCTTTGATATATTCTTAAGTAATGTTTGAATTATATTTTTATATTATAAGTTGAAAATTTTTATTTATTATGTATTGGTAAAATTTACATTTAAATGATAATAAATAATATTGTTTAATACAAATTGTTTTTATTAAAGAGAAGTCCTAACTCCTAATTAACTATATATATTATTATTTTCAATTCCAATTTATTTAAAATACTTTATTATAAAAATTTATTAAATTATGAGTAAAATAAAATATCACACTACACCAAAAATTTATTTAATTTAAAATACTTAAATTGTTGTGCGTGTTGTAAAGAATAAAAATAAAATAAAATTTTATAAAATTACAATAGATTAATTTTGATATTTAATTAGACTAAATAAATCGATCAAAGAAAGTAATATATATAAAACAGTACCAAATATCGTGATAAATAATATTATATATATTGATAAATTTATAACCAAAATCAAACATGAACAGAACAATGACTTAATAGTACGCCTAAGAACTGAAAATGAATGAAAAGGGACAAATATTAATGAGGTTGTTACTTGGTCTAATACGTACCCACTAGAAATTAATATTAGCTAAGTTTACATTTTAGTGTTAATGTGAGGTTAGTGTTTACGGCTTATAAGATAATGATCAAATATTTACTGTTTTAGGACTTGATGTTTATTGGTTTATGGTTTAAGGTACTTAATGATTAATTTGAATGTTACAATGCATGGTTTTTGCGTTTCGGAGTTGCATGAAGAATACGAGCTAGGGTTTAGGCTTTAATTTTAAAATTTACGGGTTATAGGGATTAATAGCTTTGGGTTTTAGGGTTTAATTAATTATCTATCTAAAACAAAAGCAAAAAAAAATTATTTGTATTTTTTACTTCTTATTATAAGGGACTTATAGAACATATGCCACGATATATATATATATGTTATATATATTATGAAACATATTAATATTGTGTTAATTACGTACATTCGTTTGTTAGCTTAAAATAGAGCATATATTGGGATCTAAATTAAAATTGTTATACATTATCAATTTGAATAATTTGAATAATTTATAAATTATAATGTTGATTATATTTACTGCATAAAATTAAAATAATTTTATAAATTCAGATTAATGTATCAATTTAAAATAAAGTCATAACAATTATCAAAATTAAAAATCTATTAAAAATCATTAAACTTATTTATAAAAAAAGAGAAATAAAATAAATTTAAAAATTGAATAATTAGCAGCGTTTTCAGAAAACGCCGCAAAAGATAGGCCTTTAGCGGCGCTTATACAGAAAACGCCGCTATAGAACACAAAGTTGCGGCATTTATTGTAAAAACGCCACAAAAGTTTAACCAAAACGACTTCATTTTTTATACTGTTTATTGGTATTAGCGGCGTTTCTGGTACAAACGCCTCAAATGATAGTTATGTATTTTAGGGTATCGGGATTAATATTTAAGTTTTGTCGTATACGGTTTGGGGTTTTAAGGTTCGATACATAATGTTTATTAATTTAGGATTACAGTTTTGAGTTCAGGGTTTTAGGTTTAGGTTTACGACTTGGGGATTGGGGTAGTTTAGGGTTTGAGTTTACATGTTAGTTTTAATGTGAGGTTAGTGTTTACGTACGGCTTATAAGATAATGATCAAATTTACTGTTTTACGGCTTGATGTTTATGGTTTATGGTTTATGGTTTAGCCTTATTGATTTGAATGTTACATTAATGCATGGTTTTTACGTTTCAGATTTGCATGAAGAATATGAGTTAGGGTTTAGGCTTTAATTTTAAAATTTACGGGTTATAGGGATTAATAGGTTTGGGTTTTAGGGTTTAATTACCTATCTAAAACAAAAGCAAAAAAAAAAAAATTATTTGTGTTTTTTACTTCTTATTATGCCATTAATTAGTATATATATAGGATTATAAGGGATGGGGTTATAGAATTCATACGATATATATATACGTATCTATATATATATGTTATATATTATAAAACATATTAATATTGTGTTAGTTACATTTGTTTGTTAGCTTAAAAATAGAGCATATATATATAAATTAAAATTGTTATACATTATTTGAATAAATTCAATAATTTATAAATTATAATGTTGATTAATTATATTAAAATCATACATACCGCATAAAATTAAAATAATTTAATAAATTCATATTAATGTATCAATTTAGAATAATGTCATAACAATTATCAAAATTAAAATCTATTAAAAAGCATTAAACTTATAAATAAAGACAAATAAAATAAATTTGGAATACATTATTTTAATAATTTCAATAATTTATAAATTTTAATGTTGCTAATAATTAATTTATTCTTACTGTATAAAATTTAAAATTTTTATCAATTTTATCAATTTAAAATAATGTATTAAGTCAGAAATATATTAAAAATAAAAATTATAAATAAAAAGAAATAAAATATTATAACAACTGAATTATTAGTGGCGTTTCTATGCAAAACGCCACAAAGATCCAATTAAAAATAAAACAAAACGGCGTCGTTTTGTTGACAATTTAATTATCAGTGGCGTTTTTTCTCAAAACGCCGCAAAAGATATAAAATTAGTGGCGTTTTCTTATAAGCGCCACAAATGTATTTAAATGAAACGGCATCGTTTTAATGACAGATCAGTTTTGGGGTATACCCCCACTCCCAGCCCCAATTCCATTTTTTTCTGTTCTAAAATCCCTAAGTACTGAAATCCCTAACTCGTTTCAGTGTTTTTGCTATCTCCCATTTCTAAAAATCAATTCTTCATCTCTTTCAAATTTCATTGTTTGGGTGTTTCCATTTCTTGCAAAACAACAAAATATCCGGTTCGTACATTCGGTAAACACACACAGTTGACGGAGAACGTCGAGGAGCATCATCGGAATCGGTGGTCGGGGGAATAAGTATTCAAGGTTCACTTTCCCTATTCTGCCTCCGTATACATTGGGTTTTCCCCTATTTGTTAATTTTATTTTTGGTTTGTTATTGTTTGTTGATCCTGAAATTAAAAAAAGTGTACGTATTCTCTGTTTATAGGGTTTTCGGTCTTCCTCTTCAATTTTTTTTCATCGTCCTGAAGGTAATGTAATGCTTGGAATGTGAATTTATTTTGTGAATGGTTTCATTGGTTAGGAACTGATTTTATTTTGTTTGTGTTTAGGGTTTCATTCCATTCCATTTCATTGCTTCTTTTTTTGTTTTCTGCATCGTTCAGCAGGTACACAACTCATGCTTTCATTTCATTCCATTGCTTCATTGCTACTGTCCGGTGATTTTATTTCATTGCTTCCTTTTTTGTTTTCTGCATCATTTACTGTTAAGGGTTTGGACTAAATGTTAAGATTTCACTGCTGTTGGTGGAATCATCTGCTACTGTCTTTTTAGTGAATTTATTTTGATGTCTAGTTTAGGGTATAATTTATTAATTCATAATATTTTGCTGTTACAAGTATTTTTCATTGCTACTGTTTTAATTTATACTGCTCATTTGCTTTACGTGTTCGTCTGAATGTTGTTTTATACAATATTTTATAATACATACATTGCCAAATAGAAATGCATTGGTTCAGTTGACAAAGGTAAAGACCTTGAACTGCAAAGATTCGAATTCAGGTTTTATTATTAACAATTTCTATGTATATATGGGTCTCAATCCCACCATTTTGACTTTTATCTATTATCGGATACATGTTTATACTTGTAAAACTTATAAAAATTTTTAATGATTACCAATAAGCTTTATGTTGATTATCTAATTTATTTCTCAAATCCAAATTAAATCTGAAGTTTTTATTAAGAAAATAACATTATTTGTTTTTTAATGATTTATTCGTAAGTGTACTATTTATGATTGTACATGTAACTTCTAAAAGATAGAATATTAAATCTGCTCTAATTATTAGCTTAAATTTGATTGACTATAATCTTAATTACTAATTATTTTATATTAATTCTTTATGTTTGTCCAGTAGTGATGACTTTTTGACTGCTTACCACTGTACATAAAGTATGCATATTTAATATGCGGTGTAAAGACTATGAATATAACCCTAGAAAACACAGCTATGTTAAATATGTCAATCAAAAGCTTTATAATTAGTCTTCAATTTAATCGAAAAGCTTGCGTACACATATTACTTCTAGCGTAATAAACTTTTTGAATACATCATCATACATAAGCTAAGATGGAACATAATCAGTTCAAACAACACAAATCATTAGTATTAGTCTTTTCTTTTTCCACCACCAATTTGTTTTCATTTGTACTGTTTTCATTTCTACTTTTTCCTTTTATTAAAATTCTGGTTTGGTGTTTTTTAGGTACTAATTTAGTTGTGTTTTTTGTTTGGCAAATGCCTTTCGATATTTGGGAAATTTGAGGTATTTATTCATATATTTCCATAGATTGTTTTATTAAAAAAACACCTCCAAATGTTTAAATTTCGTATTTGGTTATATGTTTGCTTTTATAGTTTACTTATTATTTTCGAGTTTTCAAATGGGTTTTGATTAATATTTTGTTTTTAAACATGTGGTATCGGTTTTACATGACCAATTTTTGCGTTATATATTTGTATCCCAATTTACACGTAATTTTGCAGCCTATTACATAATTTAATAATTCTAAATCATAATTTTATTTTTTCCCGTATTATGTACCCAAGCAAAAGCAATTACACAAATTGATCGATTAGTTTATTCGGTTTAATGTGAATTATTTATGGGTTTACGATTTTATGACAATGAATTATCAATTTTACTTCTAATTTAATAAATTATCGCCGTTAGATGTGACTTGCATAATTTAATGTATGTGTTTAATTATCTTTTAAATACAATAAAGTCATCGATTAATTGATTGAATGTCAATGAATTACCCATTTATAATACATACATTACATAACTTATTAATATATATATTTTAAAATGATACATAACTTACATAACTTATTAATACATAACTTATATAATACATAACTTACATAATACGACATAATAACATAAATATATATCATATGATAACTTACATAGTGAAATAATACTTATAAGTTAACAACTTACCCTTGTAATTTCTGCTGAAAATCAAACTTGCAAGAATTAAGAAATGGACCGGTCTTGGATGAATTTGTCAAGGGTAAGCAACAAATATAGAAATGGAGTACAAACTTTTTTGAATTTTGCATTTCAATATGCAAGCCAAGAGAACATGATTCTTTGCCCCTGTAACAAGTGTGTCAACATAAACTGGCATTATCGTGAAGTTGTATACGAGTATCTAATTGTTGATGGGTTTGTTCGGGGTTATAAAAAATGGTTTTTCCATGGAGAATGCCCGCCTAGTACTTCTT
Source organism: Gossypium raimondii (assembly GCF_025698545.1). Taxonomy (NCBI): domain Eukaryota; kingdom Viridiplantae; phylum Streptophyta; class Magnoliopsida; order Malvales; family Malvaceae; genus Gossypium; species Gossypium raimondii. The sequence goes on from NC_068572.1 coordinate 5,030,055, forward strand.
CTTCAACAATGGACGTATCTTATCCTGGTCCTACTTACCATCAGTCCGTTGGAGGGGACGACATGGAAGGTATATGGCGAGATGCATTTAATATGCACAGTCATGGTTTTCAGTTGTTCCCACTTTGTGGCATCTGATGATTGTAATGTTGGTGCAAATGCTTTTACCGAACGGGGAACAAGTGTACCTCATGAAGAGCCGAATGGAGAAGCGGCGAAGTTCTATGCGCTACTTAATGAGATGAACGAAGAACTAAATGAGGGATCAAAATTCTCCAAAATGGCTTTCTGCGTTCGTCTTTTCCAGTTAAAATGTTTGGGAGGGTGGACCGGGAACTCTTTGACAATGCTGTTAGAGTTTTTGAGAGAAATGTTTCCGTTTGCAAAAATCCCTCAATCATGCAAAGATATGAAGAAAATGTTAAAAGACTTAGGTCTTGGGTACAACAAAATCCATAGTTGCCCGAATGACTGCATGTTGTATTGGGGGGATCGGAGAAACCAACAGTGCTGTCATGTATGCGGCGAATCTCATTGGATAAATAGAAACACAGAAGATGGGAACGACGATGATAATCCATCTTAACAAAGAAAGAAGTCGGTCAAGATTTTGCGGTATTTTTCGCTGATACCAAGGCTTCAAAGTCTTTTCATGTCGTCGAAGACAGCGGAGTCAATGACGTGGCACCATGATGGACGAACCAATGATGGATTATTAAGGCATCCGACAGATTCTTTAGCTTGGAAATCATTTGACAATAAATTTCCAAGCTTTGCAAGTGATCTTAGGAGTGTGAGGCTTGGCCTAGCATCTCATGGATTTAATCCTTACAAGACCATGAGTACTGCGTACAGTACCTAGCCAGTAGTGCTTGTTCCTTACAATCTGCCTCCGTGGATTTGCATGAAGCAATCTTCCCTTATCTTATCTATGATTATCCTTGGAGAGAAAGGGTCCGGGAATGATATCGACATTTATTTACAGCCACTTATTGAAGAGTTAAAACAATTATGGGCTGGTGTCGAGACATACGATGTGCTGAGAAAGGAGAACTTTAATTTACGTGCAGCTTTGATGTGGACCATTAATGACTTCCCCGCTTATGCCAATTTATCCGGTTGGAGTACCAAGGGTCGTTATGCGTGTCCTTGTTGTGTTGCACATACATGTTCGCAATGGTTATACAATGGGAAGAAGTTCTCTTACATGGGGCACCATCGGTGGTTACCGAAAAATCATATATTTAGATTTCAGAGTTCAGCATTTGACGGTACTGAAGAGTTCAGAGAAGCTCCTTCACAGACAACTGGATCTAAAATCTTGTTAATGTTAGAAGATATGAATTTCAGTTATGGGAAGATGAACCAACCGGAAAATACGCAAAGAAATAAAAGATCAAATGATGAAGCTAATGATGACTCTGATGAAGAGGATGATCCTAATGAGGCGGACTTGTTGAAAAAAAGAAGTATTTTTTTTGAGTTGCCTTATTGGGAGCACCACCAATCTTGATGTTATGCCTATTGAGAAAAATGTCTGCGAGAACGTTGTCGGTACAATTTTGAATGTAGACAGAAGATCAAAAGACAATCTTCAGAGTCGACTTGATTTAGTTTAGATGAGAATTTGACCTGATCTTCATCCGAATCCACTTCCGAATGGGAAATATCGGTTGCCGCCTTCAATTTTCTCAATGTCCAAGATGGAGAAAAACTGTTCTGTATGGTGTTGAAGGATATAAAGGTTCCAGATGCGTATGCATCAAATATATCTCGATGTGTTAGTGTTAAAGATCGAAGACTGTATTCGCTAAAATCACATGACTATCACATCTTGATGCAAGATTTACTGCTAGTTGTTCTACGATGTTGTATGTCGAAGAAGGTGATGTCTTGTATAATTGAACTATCCAATATAATGAAAGCCATTTGTGGAAAAGTTTTGGATGTTCAAGAACTTCAGAAGGTACAGGATCGAGCCACTTTGACTTTATGCAACATGGAGAAAATCTTCCAACCTTCTTTCTTCACTATTATGGTTCACTTGATAATCCATCTCTCGCATGAAGCAATTCTTGGCGGACCCATTTTCTACCGATGGATGTATCCCATAGAAATGTGTTATTTTATTTTTAAAATTTTCCTTCATTCCATTCCATTTATGCCTTTAAGTACAACTTTTTATAATGTTGCATATCGTGTTTAGGTTCCTATCCAAATTAAAGTCTTACTGCCGCAACAAGCGTTATCCAGAAGGATCGATTGCTGAAAGCTACTTGGCAAAGGAATGTATGACCTTCTGTTCGCGATATTTGGAAGATGTTGAAACAAGGTTGAACAGACCAAATAGAAATGCTGGACTCACAGATCATAACTTGGCCGATACTTATTTGTTCCAAAGTTTTGGAGAACCAATCGACAAAGCTGAAATTGTAGAATTAGATGATTTATCATGGGAACAAGCACATCGATATGTTCTGTTTCACCACGAATCAATGGAACCTTTACGCAAGTAAGTTCTAGAAATTTGATAAATATTCATCAATTAAAAATTGTTTATCTTCTAACAAGCTGAACATATTTTTAACATAGTGAGTAAAAACAAATATTGAGATCTCGTTCGCGCTCCCAAAGAATACAACATCAAGATATCAATAAGTTGTTCACAGAATCTTTTCATGAATGGTTAAGCCAAACGGTATGCAATTGGAGCTTTCATCGACAGATAATAATAATCTTTTCTCATAACATTTTTAATAACTCTGTTTACCTTCCATACAATAGGTTTGGAGTGGGAAGAACGTCACCGACGAAGTTAAATGGCTTTCCCAAGGTCTAAATCGGGTGGTTAAAAGATATAGTGCGTTCCTCATCAATGGATTCAGATTTCATACAAAATATCGTGAGAGATTGAGGAGAACGCAAAATTGTGGAATAGTTGTTAATTCCTTAATTACAAGTTATGCTAGTGCTAGGGACAACAATCCTGTCGAGGGAACTGTGGAATATTTCGAACTTCTTACTGACATAATTGAGTTGGATTACTACGGCAAATGGAAAGTTGTCTTATTTCAAGGTGATTGGGCCGATGTTAATACTGCTCGTGGAATCAAGCAAGATCAATTTGGTTTCACAATGGTGAACTTCACTCGATTGATTCAGACAGGACAACAATTGATTGATGAGCCGTATGTATTTTCTTCTCAAGTCAAACAAGTTTTTTACTCAAAAGATCCAACTGATGAGGGTTGGTACGTTGTACTCCATAACATCCCTAGAGACTTGTTTGACATGGGCAGTGGAAGTAGAGATGACATTGACGACGGAACACAAACTTTGCCATTTCCAGAACAGAACTTAAACGAAAACATCCCTAGTACTAGTACACAATTTCAATGGGTCCGCCAGGATACGGATGAAGATATTTACGAATGATAATGTAGTAAGATTTTACGATTATTTAATTATATGTAATATCATAATATAAATATTGGTCTTTTTATATATTTCAACTATTTTATATGTGCTATTATTGTTGTAATTGTGTACTAAGTTTTCAACTAATTTATTTGTATTGCAGATAAAATGCCTAGAAGAAAAGTGTGAGAGCACCGCATTGTTCAAGGTACTCCAAACTCGGCGGAAACAAACAGCACTGAACAACAGACTGCTATTGGATCTTCAAATGTTCCGGTTACACCTGAGGAACCTATAGAAGTTCAAAGTAATTTAACATTTAATTTACATGTGTGTTGACTTATTGTTTATTTTTTTAAAATTTATTATATTACAATACTTTTATTTTTCAGCTGAAACTGGTGGGACGCAGAGAGTTCGCGGACGTACGCTACTGAAGGATTTATACGAGCTAGATCCAGTCGAGCGTGTCCAAGTATCCAGTAATAGCTTTGGTCAGCCTGTTGGATCAGAAGCTCGCCTCTTAGCAGGATACATGGGCATTCTAGCACGGAATGCAAATATGTTGCCAATTAACTTCGAGTTATGGCATAAAGTGTCTGAGAGTAACAAGAACCAAGCTCTCGATAACATTAAGGTAACAAAACGTGCATGTCATTTATAATACTTGGGTTTAAGTTTTGTTTACATTTACTTTCTCAAGTTATGTTTTTTGTAGGCGAGATTTGCTCTAGAGGTCTCCGATGCTTAGGTAAAGAAGGTATTGGGAAAAAAATGGAGAGACCATAAGAGCACTTTAAAGAAAGACTATTTTAAGACAAAAACAACACTCGATGAGAAATTACAAAATGTCCCGCAGGGAATGCTGAAGTACCAGTGGGAAGAGGTCGTTAGATTTTGGATTTCGAAGAAAGGAGAGGTATGTGTAACTTATAAAATATTGTAATTATTTTGGTGTATAGTATTTACAAATTAACGTACTAATAATTTCATAACGTAGGATCGTGAACGAGTTGGAAAAAGTAGTAGGCAGAAACAAAAATTCACTCACACAGCTGGGTCGAAAAGTTTTGCATGTGTAGCTCAGGCCGAGGTATTTTGAATTTTTTAATACTGGCAGATATTTATTACTTTCTATCAAATAATATTTTTACTATTGTATTGTATGAACTGTCGTCCGATCAAAAAGTTAGAACTTCTACTTTTTGACATTACACATAGGAAGAAAGATGGAAACCCTATGACTCCTGAAACTGCAGAAATTATGGTACATTTGCTTAATACAATTTGACTTGTTTTAATTATTTATAATGTTTATTTTCTAATGGTTTATTTCATTTCTTGTATTACTGGCAATAAGATTAAGTTATGTTGCATTTGTTTTTTTAATATATATTGCGTTCCTAACTATTTGATTTATTTTTTAGGAAAAACTAAAGGATAAAAAGGCGGAGTACGAAGCGATTGCTTCCAGTGATAGTTCTGTTCATATTGACGACATTGATAACCGGATTATCACTGAAGTTTTGGGTCCTGAAAGGTATGGTCAGGTTCGATTTCAAGGATCTTTTGTTAACCCATCCCAATATTTTGGATCCAACTCGCAACAATACATGCCTTCGGGGAGTCAGGCTCAAGCTGAAGTTCAGAGGTTAAGAGACCAGATGGCTCAGATGCAAGCGACAACAAATGAGCAAATTACAAAACTTAAAGCGGAGGCAACATCGAGAGAAGCTGAGGTTCAAAAAAAAAATGAAGAACTCCAGCTACAACTTAAAGCAGATGCAGCAGCGAGAGAAGCTGAGGTTCAACGAAAGTATGAAGAACTCCAGCAGTAGCTTAAAGCAGATGCGGCAACGAGAGAAGCAGAGGCTGCAGCGAGGGAAGCAGAGCAGCGTAAAAATTATGATGAACTCCAGCAGCAGCTTCAGAGTATGATGAAGATGTTTCAGCAGTTGAAACAGCCGCCGTCTTAGACTATCATGTAAATATACTTCAATTTTGACTTTTAATTATCATTTTAACTTTTAACATTTTTATAAGAATAATACGAATTTTATTTTATTTATTGATATTTATTATATATTATAGATTTATTGCTTTTGGTTTGTTTAGATTTGGTTTCTTCTGATTTGTTTTTACAGGAGGGATGAAAATATAAAAAAATTTCTTTTACAAATCTGCCAAAATTAGTGGCGTTTTTAAAAAAACGCTGTTAAAGGTAATGGTCTTTAGCGGCGTTTTATGCAAAAGCGCCGCTAAAGATCAGGGTATTTAGCGGCGTTTGTAAGGAAGCGCCGCTAAAGGTCGTTGTCTTTAGCGGCGTTTGTTTGGTAAGCGCCGTTAAAGTCCATGACCTTTAGCAGCGTTTGTTTCGTAAGCGCCGCTAAAGACCATAACCTTTAGCGGCGTTTTTAGAAATAAACGCCGTTAAAGTTAGCGACGCAGCCATTAGCGGCGTTTTTTGTGGCGCTTCTCAAAACGCCGCTAAAAGTATTTGCCGCGCTAAAAAGCGCCGCTAAAGGCCTAAAAAAGCACTGCTAAAAACCTGTTTTGGTGGAATGTAAGTATTTTTTTTGTTGTGATCTATTATTGATTCCTACTCCCTTTTTATAATGAAAGAACTTATTAATACCTTAATATTTTACTATATATTGGTTCTTTCTCACTTTTGTTTTATTTTCATCACTTTTAAAATGTATTTTATTATCTTAATTATTTTTCAAAATTAATAGAATTTTATTATAAATTAGGACAGTTGTCATTTAATTAAAAATTTATATATATTACAATTATAAAAATATATTATTTAGTAAATTAAAAATAAACAAATACATAGTTTAATTAAGAGTAATTTTGTATTTTCTCCATTATGTGGTATTTTCCTATAAATACATAGTTTTAGGTTTATAACTAGAGTTAGCCACCTTAGTATTATTTTGCTTTAGTGTTTTCTTTTCTCCATGAATTTCTAAATCATCTTTTCTAGTCAAAGGGATTTTGAAGTTTGATTGTAATAGTTTGTAAGATCTAATTGCTCTTCATCTATTCTTTGTTCTTTAGCGTTTGCATGTGTTCTATTTTAATTACAAATATTCAAGTTTGTTGGATATTGGTACCATATTCAATTGCTTAGAACATAGTGACAAATAACATGATTACATATAAAGTATGTATGCAATTCATGGTATGTGGATACCCGATTTAATCTAAATGAACCTCGTTGGTGTGTGTTTGTTGGTCAGAAATAAGTTTCTCTCATTCTTAATACTACCGATAATTAAGCTAAATCCTAGGCACGAAGTTATAGGGCCTCTTGGTTATCGAAAGGTAATGAGAGATTGTTTATAGGGTTCTTAATGCTAGGTGTGACTTGGGCAACTATAACTAATTTATTAAAAACACTAAAATTATATTTGCATCATTGATCAAACTCACGAATCAAAATTGAGATTTTACCTTGGTTAGACTCTCATTATATTGATTTTGCTATATTTTATTTTGCAATCTTTTTTTTACAAAGTTTTAATTTTAATTTTAAGAATCCTTATTTTTATTTTACTTGTTTTTTTAAAGAATTAGAACAATCACTAGTCTTTGTGGATATGGCTCTACTCACAGTCATCTACAAATTTATTATTTTAGTAAGAATTTATTTTTGTAGGTCACAACAACCATACAACTTTTGACACCATTGTTGGGGATTGGTGTCAATAATTTTATTTCCTTTTAAATTCAAATAAGAGTTTTCAAGAAGAGTGAATGAGGTAAATATTTCTTTTTCCTAATAATCATTGAGACCAAACGATAACATTAATGATGACCTTGATATTTGTGGGTGTCGAATATTAACTTTCCTGAAAACATATATTATAAATAATAAAATATCTAATAACATAGTAAAAAAAATCCAAGTTTTGGTTCCCCTATAATCGAGGGCCAAGTTTGCCTTTAACGAGGATGATGAGGAAAGTCTTGACGATGTTGTGGATAGCTCGGTTCAAGTTTAGGGTGCTTCTAATAGTTTCTTCTATTGTTCCATCGACTGGGAATCCTTCTTCTATTAGTGTAGCTGCTGATACAGTTACCTCTACTTCAATAAGAGATGAGACAATACAGATTGACTAGGTCATGTTTAGTCTTTTTGTAAAACTTTGGTATTTAATGCAAACTTTAGCCCTTATTTGGATTCCCTGTTTATGTTATGCATCCTTGCATTTCTTTATCAACTTATTGTATTGATCTTGTGTAGCTTTTTCAAGCTTTTTTTTTTTACTACTTGGAAGATGTAGGGAATTTTATTCTTTCCTTATTTGTTGTATTGTGCTCTTAGATTAACTTAGTGAGAAGTACCCTTGGCTAAGTCTTTCAGAAGGCTAGTAGTTTTATTTGCTATTAATTTAACGGGCAGTATCCTTGGAGGGTCTGTGCTAAATTAATAGAGCAGAGGATTTGTTTCACTACCTTTCTTAGTTGCAATGTGACACCTCACACTCGATTCGGACGGCAAATTTATATATAAAATATCACATTCGTTATCAAAGCAACTCAAACAAACAAAAAACTGACGTCAAAGCCAAATCAAGAAGCATAGTACATAATTCATAATTTCCAAAACGCTAATAATTAATTTGTAACTTTTTTTAATATAGTTAATTTAATGACTAATGCCGTAATTAGTCTCACTTAAAAAGAGCCCACCACTTGACTTGATGCAGAGGTCAAGAAATATCTCTAAAAATGGGAAGCAATATATGATGTTTATAGTTGATATTGTTCTATGTAAGGGTGTTCAAATGGTTGATTGATCAGTTAACTAAATCGAGTTAGTATTAATTGACTTAATCTAACTTTTTAATCTTTAACTGTTAATTAAATCGATTTTTTTCAAAAAATTAACCGAACAAAAATATTTCAATTAATTCAATTGGTTAACCAAAATTTATTTATTTTTGTTTAAAATGAATATAAAACATATAAAAAATTGATAATGTTCATTTGACTGAATTAACCTAATTAATCAAATTAGTAATAGCCTAATACATATGACATATAATATTATTTATTAAGTTTAGTTAATTTGGTTAATTGCTCGATTTTGAACTGAATTAATCGTTAACTGAAATTCCAAAAATCATTTAATCGATTTCTAACCAAATTAGATCAGTTAACTGATCAATTAACTGAATTAAATCAATTAATTTAATTTTAACCGAAACTTAAACACCTTTTTTAACTCTATGAATGCCAAAATCCATATATAGACTTATTTCGGATGTTAGAATTTTCCACCAAAAACCAAGTCTTTGTGGAATTAAAGTTTTGTTGCTAAGACCCACTGGATTTTTCATAACCACTATAATTAGATTAGAACTATCTCTCCGCGTATGCTCGAGTTTAAAATTTTTTAATTAAATTTTATTTATCTATTTTTTAATTATTATAATATTAACATAGAAATTAAAATTGTGATTATTGTTTATAATAGAATATAAAGTCTTAAATTATAATGATAACATCATGGAGAAAATATTTTAATTTAAAAATGTATAAAATTTATATATTATCTCTTCAATAATTTAAATTATAATGATAATTTTATATGTTAAAATTAATATATTATCTCTTTTACAATTACATAAAAATTATATTAATATATAAAATGATAAATTAAAAGAAATTCTCTTTTAATTGTTTGCCATTAGATATCTAGTGAACTGATGCCACTAATTTGACTCTCAAAAAATGGAAGTTTGGGAAAGTTAAAGGTTGTTAAATTAGACAAAAAGAAACAAGAAGCCATGCCAATAATTCCGTTAACAATTTAACCGGACCAAAGTAGAGCTAAATGATAACATTAATGATGAAATTAAAAGTTTTTTGTAGTTCAATGACAAAACAAAAATACGCTAATAATTGAGCCATTCATTGTGCAATTTAGCCTTAATTTATTTTTGGAAGAAATTGTATTTATGTGATAATAATAAATTTCAAAAAATTATTTATTTTGTCAAAATTTGTGATTATAATCATTTAAATATATATAAAAAGTATCCAACAAATATATCAAATTATTGCAATAAAAGGATGAAGAAATCATAATATAACAATACACCAATTAGAAATAACTTCATTTCAAATATAAATGAAATTTAATGATGAAACCAATTCTATTAAAGACAAGGACTAAATTAAAAAAATTAAAACCAATTATAGATTAAGATATGAATATATAAATAGTGAAAAGTGTAATCATAAACTTTTAAAATAAAAATATTCTAGAAAGCAATTATTTCTTCCACCCTCTTTTATTTATTATATTTTTATATTGAATATACTATATTTTTTACTTGTTGAAAAGGTTACAAAGTTACATAAATTTCCTAAAATCTTATTGCACTTTTCCTAAGATCCAATACAGCATGATACACCATTAATTATTAAATTATAGATAATCAAACAAGGTTATAATTTAGTCATTAATATTTTCAAAATTATTTTATGGTGACCTGATTAAGTGTATGATAACAATTTTATTCTTTGATATTTCTATTAATTTGACTCGATTCTAAATAAAATTATAAATAAATAAATAAAAGACAATTTCAAAACAGTAGTGATCAAATTGTAATATTTTTAGTTTAATGAGTAAAACAAAACCTTATCTATAATTAATTTAACGGATATATACCCTTTATTTTTTGAAAGGAATTATCTTACTTAAAAATATCCCACCACTTGACTCACACATACGTCAAGTAAGGAAAGCAAAATTTGATGTTTACTGTTGATATTATTTTATGAATGCCAAAATCCATATATAGACTTATTTCGAGTGTTTGAATTTTCCACCAAAAACAATGTCGCTGTTGAATTAAAATTTTGGTGCTAAGACCCACTGGATTTTTCACAGCCACTCTTATTGGACCATAATTATCTCTTCACGTATGCTGGGGTTTAAATTTTTTTAATTCATAAATAAACAGAGATAATAAAGAACAAAGAATATGAGAGAACAAAAGAGAGTGTGTTCTTTATTGATCAATTAGAATATCTACAAAACTTCTTCAAAATCTCTATTTATAGGTATAAAAGTATAAATGAAGTAGAAATCTCTTGATGACTATTAAAATTTAAAGTACATCAAAAATTTTCTCGATCTTAATGGATATCAGTTTAATAATATATCCATAACATTTATTTATTTTAAAATTATTATAATATTAACATAGAAATTATATTTGTGATTATTGTTTATAATATAATATAATATAAATGATAACATCATGGAGAAAAATATTTTAATTTAAAATTGTATAAAATTTATATATTATTTCTTCAATAATTGAAATTATAATGATAATTTTATATATTAAATTTAAAATATATATATATATTTAATCTTCCTTTAAACGAAATAAATTACTTGTTGAGTTATTGCATTTATTCTATGAATTAATTTTAAATTTTATTTGTCAATCTTCACAAAATTATTAGACACTTTGAGCAATTTAGAAAATCATTTAAAAGTAGAGAAATTCCATTGAAGAATGATACTTTTGATTATTGAAAATATCTACTTTATTATCAGATGGATGATATTTTAAAAACTTTTCTTAAAAGAGTGACCCCTCAACTAATAGAACAATAATTTGAAACAGTGGTCTGGGGTGATTGAATTTTGTACATTGAAAACGAGGGTAGAAGACAATTGCTTTCTTGTCACTATTGCTACAAATGCCATTGAATTTCCACAAGAAATTTATCCCATATTTAGTTAAGGGAACCTCACTTGACTTGACACATGACACAAGTCAAGATATATCTCTGAATGTAAGTATTATACATTTTATTTTTTCTATTATATCAAGTAAATTTTTTATATTTATGCCATGTAATTATATTATGCAGTAAAACGTACAAGTCTAATTCATAATGACTTTCGATATTGCCTCACGTATCATCATGAATATGCTATTTTGTATTATCCTTGTTTTCAAGGCAATATATATTTATATCAATTTTGTTTTAGGTAGATTTTAACATGTTTTTTATTCATCTCAAGTACATTTTTTTAATTTTTTTCATATTTTAGTTATTGAATGTTGGGCTTAAAATATTATAAACATTCCTAATTATATATTAATTTTACATTAAGTTTTAACAGATAAATTTAGCATTATTATATTATATTATAATAAATTTCTTAGGTCAAAATTATCTTTGATTTTTTATCCAATTAGATATTCCTACACTTTTTTTTATTTCTAATAACAAATTCAAAATTATCTATATCTATCTATAGTACAAACTAGCTCTTAAGAGAGTTTTAAGAGTAAATGGGTTGATAATAGTGTTTTCAATTTTATACATATTCACAATTTTTATCTTTAAAGGTGTCAAGGTTCGTTTATTTATTTTCATATAATTATGTTCATTTATCTTCATACCAGGCTTTCTTGCAGGCTTACGATTACAATGTCGGCTGCAGGCTGCAGGATAGGATTATGAGTGTAACACCCTAAACTCGGCCTAGACGTTATAGCCGTATCTGGCAATGTCACATGATAGTGTTTTTGAAACCTCGTTGCTACGATGAAAACATTCCATGTTATTATCTTTAGTAAACCTTTGTTAGAACTTAGGAAGTCGTCTTTATTCATTTAAAACATTTGTTTTGAAACATCCCTCGTTGCGGAAGCTTTAATAAAACAATCTAGGTGATCATGCGTTTAGAAAATATAACTTTTTGAAAACCGAATTTTCTACGACCAGCAGGTATAAATCCATAAAGTAAAATAAATAAATAAAAACTCAAATTTAAAACCAAAGTCCCAGAGGGTCCTTAAATTACAACCCAAATAATCAATAATAATCAAATCGTAAATCGTAAATTGAAAATCATGAAGTCCAAAAATTACTGTGGTCACCGCTGAGTCCTCCATCGCACCGATTCATCTAAGTCTAGGGATTACCTGTGCATATTAAACAAAAAGGGTGAGTTTACGTAAACTCAATGTGTAATCCCATAGAAACAAACAAACAATCAATATTCATAGTGCACAATTGAACAATCTTGGGCCTAAGCCCTTTTCAGTATCAGTGACAGTTTGGGTATTAGCCTATCTCAATACAGTGTCAAAAATGCAATAGGGCCTTAGCCCATTACAGTATTAGTAGCAGTAACAGTTATGCAGTAGCTAAATCCTACCTAACCAGCCTCTACACACCATCTCCGTCCAACCCTACACTCCATGTGGGGATATAATCAACCCACCCATCCCTACACTCCAAGTAGTACCGAATGCGGCACAAAACAGTAGTTTGCAATTGAGCTGTCAGTAAATCAAGCTAAAAGCCTTTCAGTACACTTCTTCCGAATAACAACCCCCAATCCAATGCAATGCAACATACAATGGATGACATGCTATTATGCAATTTCAGTACATATATTCAATTCAAATATTAACATACTCAGTACAGATATCATTCAGTCAATTTCACACATTTAGGGATGTAAGTAACGCTTACCAACCCTACAGTAGGTTCACAGTCGACTTGGGTGACCCGTGCAACCTTAGAAACATTTCAATGAAAATGGGCTCATACACCCATGTGATCTGCCCCTATGGGCCCACACGCTCGGCTCAAATTGGCCTTGGTCGTGTGATCCATTTTTAATGTAACCCATGCTAGCTAAATATTCATATATGTTTTCACTATTTACTTATATGTTCATTCAAAGTTGTCTACTTGAGTCATTGTCACTAAATTATTTATATCTTGAGTTACGAAATTCCAAATTAAGATCCACTTGATGTTTTTGAAACTAGACTCAAATACCTTTCTACCATAAAATTTTCAGAATTTATAGTTTATCAAATAAGTACATTAAAGTATTCAAATTTATCCCTATTCTGCTATTTGACAGCTTCAACCTTTCCTTACTAAAAATTATTTATCTCTTAGTACGGAATTTGGATGATGTTTCTGTTTATTTCTCTTGAAAATAGACTCATTAAGGATTTAAACATATAAATTTAAGCACTTAATTATTATTTTTTCAATTTTTGATGATTTTCCAAAGTCAAAATAGGGGAACCCGAAATCATTCTGACATTGTCTCACAAAATTTATTATATCTCATAATTTACAATTCAATTGCTTACACTGTTTCTTCCATGAAAAGCTAGACTCAATAAAATTTAATTTCATATTTTATTCAACCTCTAACTCAATTTCCGCTTATTTTGATGATTTTAGAAAGTTAGACTACTGCTGCTATTCAAAACTATTTTAGTGCAAAATGTTGATTTCCAAGTTTATAACACCCTTATTTCCTTTCTCTATAATTTTTCGCATCATTTTCCCTTATTTCTCTTATTTCTCAACAGCAAGCAATTTTGACTTTTCACCGAATCCTATTTTCTGCGTTTCGGGTACACACCTGGTATCGTTTCGCTGCAAATACGCTCCCAAGCACTCCAAGACTTAAAAATCGATAATTAGAGCCCAATTTAGATCACTAACGAAAACTCAAAACTAAATATCGTCTACATCAAAATCGATAGCGAACCTAAACACTTATCGGCAATGAACTGAAATTTCTAACGCTCAATTTGCTTGTGAAGCCGCAACTGATTTCTGATTTTCTCCTAAACCAATAGAGCCAAAACAATCCTTTTTAGGAACTAGATAAGAAACGGTAAAATAGAGACAGTCAGATTCTTACAGAACCAGTGTATACAATTGCTAGTTGGAAAGTAGGCTAGTAAAAAAATCTAACAGAGAGTGTGGGCTAGGGAACAAAAATTTGGCAAAACAAAGAAGAAGAGGACGGTAGAAAAATTGGGGAAAAGAGGAGAATGCCGAAATTTAGGAAAAATAAAAACCAAATAGAAACTTAGATGATATTGATAACTACCCCACATCCCTAAATTTTCTCCCACTAATCCTACTAACCTGCAACCACTCCAGAATCCCACTCTGTCAAAATACTTGTCCATCACTGTGCAAAAATAACGCCTACGCTCCAGCATGGATTCACACTCAGGACCTCATACATCAAGCACTCCACTTAACCACTATACCAGCAGACCCATTCTATTATTTAATTGCCAACTATTAAACTTAAGCTTTTTAGGCCAGGTTAAGGCTTTATTTATAAAAATACTAATATTTGCCCAAGTCATGGCTTGAACTTGGGACCTTCCACACACACCCAAAGCACTTAACCATTGAAGCATACAAGTACTTATGTCACATATACACAAAAACAAGAATTAAAAACTTTGGTGCGAGAAAATTTCATCCTCGAAATTTACCTGATCAGAACGAATAAGGATACTGCTGACACATTGCATCCTTAGGCTCCCACGTTGCCTCATTAGTACAATGGTTACGCCACAGAATCTTCACCAGAGGGATAGATTTCCTCCTCATAACATTTACCTCTCGATCCAGTATCTGAATCAGCTCCTCCTCAAAGGTCAAATCTGGCCTAAGCTTAATCTCCTCCACTAGAACAATATGTGTAGGATCAGAGAGGTAGCACCTCAACATAGAGACGTGAAACACGTCAAGAATCTGATCCAAATCTAGAGGCAGCTCCAATTGATAAGTGACCAGTCTCACTCGTTTCAGAAACCTAGAGCTCAACTTGCCCTTACGACCAAACCTCAGAATCTTCTTCCATGGCAAGACCTTGAGGAACATGA
Source organism: Gossypium raimondii (assembly GCF_025698545.1). Classification (NCBI taxonomy): domain Eukaryota; kingdom Viridiplantae; phylum Streptophyta; class Magnoliopsida; order Malvales; family Malvaceae; genus Gossypium; species Gossypium raimondii. The sequence continues at coordinate 5,045,188 of NC_068572.1, forward strand.
AGTCCCCCACGGAATACTCAATCTCTCGACGCTTTAGACCCGCATAGGATTTATGTCTATCTGATGGCATTTTCAAATGATCCCGAATCAGTCTAACCTTATCTTTAGTCTCCAATACTAACTCAGGACCCATAACACGTAGCTCGCCCAACTCAGTCTAACATAAATGAGTGTGACACTTACGACCATACAGTGCCTCGTAAGGTGTCATCCAGATGCTAGACTGAAAACTGTTATAATAGGCGAACTCCGCTAGCGGCAGATAATCCTACCAACTGCCTCGATAATCAATAGCACAGCTTTTGAATTTGAGCCTTAAGCTCCACAAGCTCCTTCGGTGCCATTCGATAGGGAGCGATGGACACCAGAGCTGTACCTAGAAGTAGCTCAATCCCAAATTCTAACTCGTGATTCGGAGGTAACCCAGGTAGCTCTTAAGAAAAGACGTCCGAAAAATTCTTTACCGTTCTGATATATTTAATTGTAGAATCCTTAGAATCCAAAACACTTACGTAAGCCAAGAATGCCTCACATCCCTTACGGACCATTTTCTCTGCCACCAGTACAAAGATCACATTAGATAAGTAATTCTGGCGTTCTCCAATCATGACTACCTCATTATCCTTCTCAGTCCTTAGTACGACCATCTTAGTCGCACGTCCCTATACAGTTTGCTAACTCTAACAGATTGCCTTAACGGGCTCAGTACCATAACTTCACTCGTAGTGCTCTCAACTGGAATCCCCAAGTTTCTAGATATGTTGCTAGCTATGTATGAGTGAGTAGACCCTATGTCTATCAAGACAATATACAGTGCATCAAGAATAAAGAACGTACTCGTGATGACGTCCGGAGCATCTCCATCCTCTCGGTGACAAGCAGCATAAACTAGGGCCGACTGCCTTACCTCAGCCTATCCAGCACGTCTGCTCCGGTGCTCTCTGCCTACGACCCATACCATTACCACCTCTGGCCAGTCTACGGCCCCTTGGTGGTTGCTGTACTACCCTTTATGGCTATGTCGTACCAGTACCTGAAGCTTACATCTGATCGGCCCTTAACAAACACTCCATACGGTGCTCTAATGACCCACACCGCAAGCACACCTCAGTCTTTCTCCAACACTCGCCCTTTTTCTTAGGCCTCTGTGCAGAACTCGAGGGCTCTAAATCCCTCTTGTTCTTACCCCTCTCGTGGTAACGGTTCTGGCACTCAATGCGCCTAACTTCTTCGGTGATCTTCGCCTTCTCCACTAATGCAAAAAAATCACGCTCCCTCTGCGGAGCTATCAAGACTCTCAAATTATCTCTGAGCCCATCCTCAAAATGAATACATAGCTCAAACTCAGATGCCACCATACCTCGTGCATAGTGGCTCAATCACAGGAACTCAGCCTCATACTCAGCCACTAATCGATTTTTCTGAGTTAAATTCAAGAATTCCCTCCTACGGCCATCCACGTAGCTCGCCCCCACATATTTTCCCTGGAATGCAGTTTTAAAGAACTCCCAGGTCAAACGTTTGGGCTGAGTACCCTTCTTAACAATGAGCCATCACTGATAAGCCTCATCCCTCACCAGTGAGACTGCACCATTTAATTTCTGCTCTAGGGTGCAGTCTAAGTCATCCATGATCCTCTCCGTGGCCTCAATCCAGTACTCGACAACATTAGGGGCAACTCTAGTGACACCCCTGAAAAGCTCAGCTCCATTGGACCAGAGTCGTTCCGTATCCGACCCTCGGACCCCTAATCCAGTATTGAGCCTAGCGACCCTCTTCAAAATCTTTAGCATATCTTGGGATAATGCGTCGTCCTCAACCATGCGATCTTGAGACCCAATCTCAGTAGCAGGCGACACTAGTGTCTCACTAGGATCCAAATTTGGTATGCTACCCAGTGAAGAGGACTCAGATAGAGCTCCTCTGCGACCTCTACCTCGACCTCTAGTACCCGATCCGCAGATACATCGTATGCTCATTGTCTAATCACGTTTATCTATATTAACAGTTTTATGAATCAGTTTCAGTTTCAGTATTTATTAACAAATGTTTTATGTAAAACAGTATCGATTATTCAGAGTTCGTTTTGTAAATCGCAGTATCACTACAGTTTTCAGTTTCTCGACAATTTTCAGTATACACTAACTAGAGTGTTTTCAGTACAGTTTACTACCTATAGTAGATTCAGAATATACTATCCATAACAGTTTTAGTTTAAAATAAATCACAGTTCAAAATACTTACATGATCGACACTAGAGACTCGGTGTACCACTTACTTACAAACATTTCAAAACATTTACAAATCAATCACTTTTTCGAAAGCCCAATTTTTATAAAACTCATAATCCACTATCGATTTTTGTAACCTGGCTCTGATACCACTAAATGTAACACCCTAAAATCGGCCTAGACGTTATGGTTGTATCTGGTAATGTCACACGATAGTGTTTTTGAAACCTCGTTGTTACGATGAAAACATTCCATGTTATTATCTTTAGTAAACCTTTGTTAGAACTTAGGAAGTCTTCTTTATTCATTTAAAACATCCCTCGTTGCAGAAGCTTTAATAAAACAGTCTAGGTGATCATGCGTTTAGAAAATACTTTAACTTTTTGAAAACTGAATTTCCTACGACCAGCAAGTATAAATCTATAAAGTAAAGTAAAATAAATAAATAAAAACCCAAATTTAAACCCAAAGTCCCACAAGGGTCCTCAAATTACAACCCAAATAATCAATAATAATCAAATCATAAATCGTAAATTGAAAACCATGAAGTCAAAAAATTACTGTGGTCACCGCTGAGCCCTTCGTCGCACCGATCCGTCTAAGTTTGGGATTACCTGTGCACATTAAACAAAAAGGGTGAGTGTACGTAAACTCAGTGTGTAATATCGTAGAAATAAACAAACAATCAGTATTCACAATACACAGTTCAACAGTCTTGGGCCTAAGCCCTTTTCAGTATTAGTGACAGTTTAGGCCTTAGCCCATCTCAGTACAGTGTTAAAAATACAATAGGGCCTTAGCCCATCACAGTATCAGTAGCAGTAAGAATTATACGGTAGCAAAATCCTACCCAACCAGCCTCTATTCACCATTTTCGTCCAACCCTACACTCCATGTGGGGATATAATCAACCACCCATCCCTACACTCTAAGTAGTACCGAATGCGGCACAAAACAGTAGTTTGCAGCTAAACTGCTAGTAAATTAGGCTAAAAGCCTTTCAGTACACTTCCTCCGAATAACAACCCCTAACCTAATGCAATGCAACAAACAACAGATGACATGCTATTATGCAATTTCAATACATATATTCACTTCAAATGTTAACATGCTCAGTACATATATCATTCAGTCAATTTCACACATTTAGGTGTCTAAGAAGTGCTTACCGACCCTACAGTAGGTTCACAGTCGACTTGGGCGACCCATGCAGCCTTAAAAACATTTCGGTGAAAATGGGCTCACATGCCAATGTGATCTACTTGTGTGATCCCTTTTTAATGTAACCCATGCTAGCTAAATATTCATATATGTTTTCACTATTTACTTATATGTTCATTCAAAATTGTCTACTTGAGTCATTGTTACTAAATTATTTATATATTTAGTTACAGAATTCCAAATTAAGATTCGCTTGATGTTTTTGAAACTAGACTCGAATACCTTTCTACCATAAAAATTTCAGAATTTATAGTTAATCAAATAAGTACAATAAAATCTTCAAATTTATCCTTCTTTTGTTGTTTGACAACTTCAACCTTTCCTTACTAAAAATTATTTATCTCTTAGTACGAATTTGGATGATGTTTCTATTTGTTTCTATTGAAAATAGATTCCTTAAAGATTTAAAAAAATTAATCCCATAATTATTTTTAAAATTTTTGGTGATTTTCCAAAGTTAGAACAGGGAACCCAAAATCATTCTGATATTATCTCACAAAATTTATTATATCTCATAATTTACAATTCTATTGCTTACACTGTTTCTAACATGAAAAACTAGACTCAATAAAATTTAATTTCATATTTGATTCAACCTCTAACTCAATTTCCACTAATTTTGATGGTTTTTCAAAGTTAGACTACTGCTGCTATTCAAAACTATTTTAGTGCAAAATGTTGATTTCCAAGTTTATAACACCCTTATTTCCTTTCTCTACAATTTTTCGCATCATTTTCACTTATTTCTCTTATGTCTCGACAGCAAACAATTTCAACTTTTCACCGAATCCCATTTTCTGCGTTTCAAGTACACAACTGGTATCATTTTGCTACAAATACGCTCCCAAGCACTCCAAGACCTAAAAATTGGTAATTAGAGCCCAATTTAGATCACTAACTAAAACTCAAAACTGAAAATCGTCTACATCGAAATCAATAGCGAACCTAAACACTTACCTGCAACGAACCAAAATTTCTAATGCTCAATTTTCTTGTGAAGCCGCAACTGATTTCTGATTTTCGCCTAAACCAAAAGAGCCAAATCAATATTTTTTATAAACTAGCTAAGAAGCGATAAAATAGAGAAAGTCAGATACTTACAGAACGAGTATATCCAATTTCTGGCTCGAAAGTAGGCTAGTAGAAAAATCAAATAATGAGGGTGGACTAGGGAGCAAAAATTCGACAAAGCAAAGAAGAAGAGGACGATAGAAAAATTGGGGAGAAGAGGAGAATGTCGAAATTTGGGAAAAATGAAAACCAAATAGAAACTTAGATGATAGCTACCCCACATCCTTAAATTTTTTCCCACTAATCCTACTAACCTACAACCACTCCAGAATCCCACTCTGCCGAAATACTTGTCCATCACTGCGCAAAAATAATGCCTACGCTCGAACATGGATTCAAAATCAGGACCTCATGCAATCAAACACTCCACTTAACCACTAGACCAGCAAACCCGTTTTGTTATTTAATTACCAACTTTTAAACTTAAGCCCTTTAGGCTATGTTAAGGCTTTATTTATAAAAGTACTAAAATTTACCCAAGTCATGGCTTGAACTTGGGACCTCTCACAAACACCCAGAGCACTTAACCATTAAAGCAAACAAATACTTATATCACATATACACAAAAACAAAAATTAAAAATTTTGGGGCGTTACAATGAGAAGGAAAAACTTAACGAAAGGAATTGAAGTTTCTTGGGGCTACCTTTGTAGAAATAAGAGATCAACAAAGTTTCTTGGAATTGAAGTTACAGTTTCAAACTGTATTATTAGCTTTTATGTAGTACAACATCAAGATCAATGTCCATCATCTTAGGTACTTTTTTATTTGTTTACTTTTGTTCATTGAGTTGAATGTTAGTGGTATACATTTCAGCTAAATGTTGTGTATTTTAATTGTTGGATCGATTTTTGTAGTGAATATTAAATCTTTATTTTAATTTTAATTTTAATTTTATATTTTTGTTGTATTTAAAGTACAATTCCTATCATTATTCACTGTAAATATTTATAAAAATATATTAATATTGAAATAATAAAAATTAGAAAAAATTACACTATACGTGTCTATCCCAATTTTTTTAAGGTTACCTTAGACGGGTTTATCTCAACCTTTTTTAAAGGTTGCCTTAGACAAGATTTATCTCAACCTTTTTAAGGTTGCCTTAGACGGGTCTATCCCAACCTTTTTTAAAGGTTGCGTTAGACATGGTCTATCCCAACCTGTTTAAGGTTGCCTTAGATAGGTCTATCCCAACCTTTTTTTATAAGTTGTCTTAGACAAAGTCTATCCCAACCTTTTTAAGGTTGCCTTAGACGGCTCTATCCAAACTGTTTTTAAAAGTTGCCTTAGACAAGAACTATATCAACCTTTTTAAGGTTGCCTTAGACAGGTCTATCTCAACCTTTTTCAAAGGTTGGCCTTAACTAGGTCTATCCCAACCCTTTTTAAAGGTTGGCCTTGACTAGGCCTTTCCCAACCCTTCAATAAGGGTCGGCTTATGTTGACTTATGCCGACGCTTTTTTAAAAGTGTCGTGGAGCCTACGCCAACTGTATTATAGACAACCTTTTTTGGTAATTAATTTTGTAGTATATAGTCGATCCAACACTGGCTTATATCTAAGCAAAGTGCATGCATCAACTACAACATTTTTTCTCCGATTACCTTCTCTTTTCTTCTATCATTCTAGAGTGTAAACAATTCACTCAAAGCCAAACAATTTAATAGAATTGTCTAACCATGTGTATTGCTGCTTTCATTTGGCAAGCTCATCCACTCTACCCTCTTCTGCTTTTACAAAACAGAGATGAATACCACAACAGGTATGTTTCCATTTCACTTCAATCATTCTTCTCTTGAAAATATATTTATCTTATTAATATATATGGGTGGAATTGAAGGCCTATGAAGGCACTTGCATGGTGGGATGTTGATGGTTGTGAGATATTAGGAGGAAGAGATGAAGTAGCAGGAGGGACATAGTTGGCTTGTTCAAGACAAGGCAGAGTTGCTTTTCTCACCAATGTGTTGGAGCTTCATCCCCGTCCCGGCGCCAAGACCCGCGGTGATCTTCCACTTCTTTTTCTGGAGGTAAATAAATCTATATGCCTTTTTTTTCTTCTTTTTATTTGGTTGAAGCCAGCTCACCTATCAAAAACGGTGGTCATTCATTAAAAGTAAACACACTGTTGTTGATACAGAGCACAAAGAGCCCTATGGAATTTGCGGAGCAACTGGCCACCGATGCTCATCAGTACAATGGATTTAACCTTATAGTGGCTGATATTCATTCCAAATCAAAGGTTTACATCTCGAATAGGCCAAAGGGGGAACCCATCGACATTCAATAGGTTTCTCCGGGGATTCATGTTCTTTCAAATGCCAAGCTTGACTCTCCCTGGCATAAGGTACATTAACTTGTGTCATGTGTTATATTCCTATAAAGTTATGCCCAAAGGCAGATGGACGCTAGAGAATTGATTCATCCACTCCCATTGTGCAGGCTCAGCGGCTAGGTAAAGGCTTCAAACAGATGCTCAATAGATACGGTAAAAATGAAGTAAACGTGAAAGAAATGGTTGAGAAACTTATGAAAGATAAAGTGAAAGCTAATAAAAGTAAGTTACCTGGCATATGTGCTCTCGACATGGAGTTCATCCTTAGTTCCATATTTGTTGAAATGGACACCCCACTAGTAAAATTCCAAGTTCTAAACCATCCTCCTACTAAAATTTATGTAGAACAATGTTGAAGCCAATCAAAATTGTGGTTGTTTCAACTTACATATCCATCTATTTTCTGGAATACAGGGGCTTTATGGAACAAGGAGTACTGCAGCAATGACCGTAGGTGCTGGTGGGGAAATTAGCTTTTATGACGAGTATCTAGAAAAGGGTGTGTGGTTTGAGAGAACTGTCAATTATCATTGTAATACCCTATTTTGGCCCGGGTCTAAAAGTCCCAAACTATAACGGGCCTATAGGGCCCAAACCCCAAAACAGGACAGGAGCTCAATGTTTCCAGCGCAGAGGAAACCCTAGGGATCCTTTCACGTTCACGCCGCAGCTCTGCATGATCTTCACCTGCGCCAAAGAAAGGAAACACAGCAAATAAACCACAAAAATGGCAAGGAAATCAAAATTGCAAATCAAATAGATATTAAGCAGACTTGTTTCTTTATCTTTTTTATTATTAGGGTTATAAAAGGACCATTGAAACACTGTAAAAGGGATCCGAAAAAATCAATAAGAAAAGCAAGTATTTTACACAGCAAAAAGGAAGAATACAAACGGGGAAAAATCAATCGAAAGAACCGAAGGTTGATTTTTATTTCAAACCTCTGCCTCTGTTTTCTTTTTAGATTTACATTTTTTTGCGTACTGTAATAAATAAAAGCAAAATATAAAAGAAAAAGGGTGAAGGAGCTCATCTAGGTTTGGATCTGCGACGCCGTGGGGATGAGGGAGCCACCCCCGAGGGTCGGTGGCCAGAAACCGAGAGGTTTCTTGAATCCATTGCAGGTTTTGTTTATTTTTTGGGGATTTTGAACCCGGATTCAAGCTTAGACTTTAGAGAAGTCGAGAAGCCAATCAAAATGGCGCCGTTTGGAAGGAGGTAGGATCCACGCGTCAACCTGACCCGGACCCAGGATCCGCGTGTTTTTATGCGGAGGGGCAAATTGCGCTTTTAGCCCCTCCGCCTTTTAATGTTTTTGAAATTGAGTTTTTTTTGTTACTTTTCAAATTCACCCCTTTATTTATTTTCAATTTCAATTTCGTCCTGATGGAATGAAACCAGTTAGAGGAGAAGGGAAAATTGCCCTTCTAGCCCCTCTGATTTATTAGCGTGTTCAATAAGGTCCTCCGATCTTTATCTATTTGCAGATTTACCCCAGATTTTAACAATGTAATTATTTTTTATTTATTTTTTTCATATGTAAATTTTTTTTATCTATATATGTACATGTATTTTTTAGGTACATATTTATTTATTTTTTAAAACTAATATTTTTCTCATATTTATATATATACACATATTTATTTTTTATATATTTTTTAATTTTGATAATGTAGATATCATTTAATTATTTTTAATCTATATATATTGTATATGTGCATGTATACATATATTTGTTTTAATGAATATTCTTTTATATATAAATATATATATTTGTATATATCCTTCTTTATTTTCAAAAATGCTTAAATATCTACTTATATTTTAACACATATTTTATAATTTCTCTCTCTCTCTCTCTCTCTATATATATATATATATGTATATATATTTCTATACTCTTCTTTATTTTCACAAATATGTATTTTGTATATATAAATTTTATAATCTAAATTTTATATATAAATTCATGTGTATTCTTCATAGTTTTAATGTATATGTCATGTACCTTTTTTTCTTTATATTTTTGTTTATTTATTTATTTATTTATTTATGTTTTCATTATTTTTATTTATCTTGCTCGTTTATTTAATACTTTGTATGTCATTAACTTTTTTTCTCCCTTATGTATATTTGTTTCGTTTATTTATTTGTTTATATTATTTCTATGCCATTATCATATTTATTATTGTTGTATTTGTTATTGTGACATTTATACATACAACATAACATTGCATCACCTTTTTACTCGATTTTAAAAATAGAACTTTTCAAACTAGGGATAATACTCGTATTTAGGATTTTCAAGAAAATTAAGCCCTAACGTATTGGGTTCCGATTTTTTTTGTAAAATCTAACTGTCGAAACCATTTTTTGAAATTTGAAAAATGGGTATCGATTTTGAAAATAGAAAACTCTGGGAGTCGCCATCGATCTTTTATTAAAGTATGATCGGTTCACCATTAAAAATAAAATTTAGGTCTGCGAGATTTGAAAAAACGGGTTTGGGAGTCGGTTACGCACGAGGAAGGGTTAGTACCCTCGTGACGCCCAAAATTGGTACCGAATTGATTGTTTAATGTTTTAATGTCGAAATTTTGAAAAGATTTTAAAATACGATCCTTTTATCTTGAAGTTAAATTTGATTTTTAAAACTATGCATTTTGAGGAGGGTATCTGATTATTTGGGCCAAAAGAGAATATCAAAACCCAGTAAGTTAAGGTTTGATTTCACCAAATTCCCAAATACCGAACATTGCCTTTATTTTAAAATCATCGTCTCGAGAAAATAACATGTCATATCCAATGCGTTAGGACACAACGAGTTGAATTCCCGAGAATGGGTTCTTATTTGAAATTTGTATGTTTAACAAAATTTCGATTATTTAGATCCAACGAGAAAAATAAACCCAATACGTTAGGGCTCAATTCTCCCGAGGATCGCAAACACCAAGTAATTTGAAAAATTTCGAAATAAAATGATTTTTATGCTTTAATAAAATTCAACTCTTATAAGTGGAACATGATTGAATAATGATACATATAATGTAAAAGATAAATAACAATTTAGTTTTAAACTAGAAGCAATTAAACAAAAAAAAATAGGCAAATAAAAATATTGGCTTTAATCATTTAAAAAGCATAAAATGAAGAATAAAAATAAACAACTTAAAATTAATATCTACATTCTAATTATATAAGTAAAACCTAATAAAAATAATATATACATAGTGATAATACATGAAAGTTAAATAAATAAAATAAAATAACAAATTTAAAAGGAATAAGGTTTATGTGCACAAAAAAATATTTGAAAATAATAATATATTATTATATATACGTACATATGCTAGAAACAAATTATATATGCATATATAAAAATATAAAGTATTATCATTGAAAATTTTGAGATTAATTATATATATACATGTACATGAACAAAAACAAAAGAGGGTATGTATAGATTATATTAAGATAATATCTGAAAACATAAAATAAAATTAAGTAATGAATACATAAATAATATTATATAATAAAAGAATTTATATAAAAATTAGATTAACTAATATACACATATATACATATATATATACTATTACATATAATAACAACAAATGAAATTAATGATAATAAATTAGTTAATTTAATGAGAATGGATCTATTTTGAATCCGAACAAAAGTCTATGGGTTGATTTGAAATATGCATGCAAACGACTGAATTGAAAACCTTTTAACAACAAAGGGATTTTTATTAAAGCAATTTAACGCAAAAATCTTCTCTGACATGTAGATTTGGATATTCAAAACGGTGCCGTTCAGCATGGATCCAATCGAAATCGAGACCAAATGCGCAATACAAATTAAAAAATAATGAAAATCAAATTTGAAACAACATAAAACGCAGAGGGACTCATTGCGCAAATAGACCAGAAAGATAGAACGCACGGATCCTCCCCGGTTCGGGTCACACACGCGGGTCAAGCTCAATACGACACCGTTTTGGTGGCCACTGACTCAGGCCCCCAAACGCCGTCGTTTCGACACCCCACAAGAGCTAAACTTAAAACCCTAAACAGTGTTATTCAGCCACTAAGACACAACAGAGGAAGCTTGCTTCTCCCCCCTCCCTTACACCGCTCAGAAAAGGTTGGCTCAGAGGACTTTGAACCGTCGTCCGACCCGATCGCGACGGAGCAAATGATGATCCGGCCAAACAGGTAAATCCCCTCACCCTCTCACCTTATTTTCTCTCTTATTACCCTCTTGCTAACGAATAAAAGAGCCAAGAAAAAGAAAAAAGAAATGCGAAGAAAAAAATGAAGAAATCACCTTAAAAAAAACTATGTTTTTCTATTGATATTATGTATGATCCAACATGCGTGTTCTTTTTTACAGATTCTCCAAATAGCTTTATAGCCGAATCAAAAATAAAATAAAAATCCATCATTTTTCCTATTTTTCTACTATTCTGCTTTTTCTTTTGCGTTCTGTCTCTGCTTGTTTTGCAGGCGTTTGTTGCGAGTGCAGGTACGGAGGTGTGCGGGTTTGGTGTGTGCAGAGGAGTGCGGCGTGGCTCAGCTCGGAGGCGGCTGAAGCTTGGCACGCGCGAACAAGGAGAGCCGCTGTGGCACTGGGGCGTGCGGCTAGGGTTCGTGGGGCCGAGGGAAGGCTGGAGGCGCTTGTGGGGTTGCAGAAACCCTAGGTGTTTCTGCTCTCGGGTTGGGATTTGGGCTGATTGAGCTTTCTGGATATTGGGTTATAGGTTAGTGGGTTTGGGTTTTAGTTGGGTCTTTTGGGTTAGTGATTTGGGCCATGTATTTGGGTCTGGTTTGTTTTTTGTTTGTAATCTGGACATTATTTTTTGGACCATTATTTATTTTATCTGGTTTATGGGCCGAGAAAAAATGGCCTACTACAGCTTTCCCTCTGTGCTTGTTGTCGTGTAACGGAAATGAAGCAAAGACTTCCAAATGGTCAGTTTTGCCCGGTCGTGCTGAACCTTGGTGCTGTTCTTCTAGTAGCTCCATTCCATCCTACCGCATCTTCAGAGGTATAAGAAATAATGCTTCAATCCACTCCACTAAAATGTTAGGGAGATAGGATTTGTAACTCGTAGCTTTTTAATCCGCTCCACTACAACTTCAGGTAGATAAGATTTGCTTCTTCAGTCTGCCCCACTGTGACCTCAGGGGGATAAGACTCGTGGCTTAAACCTGCTTCCTTACACTTGAAGATAAGATTCGCCGTCTTCGATCTGCTCTGCTACCGCTTAGGGAGATGAGATCTGTAATTTCCAACCTATTCCACTGCTGGTCAGGGACATAGGACTTGTGGCTTAAATATGTTTCCCTACTCCTGGGGAAGATAAGATTCGCCATCTTCGATCTACTCCACTAGTGCTTAGGAAGGCAAGATCTGCTTATCTTTAACCAGCTCCACTGCAATCGATGGAGGCAAGGCTTCATTTTCAATCTGCTTCGCTGTTAATGCAGGAAGGCAAAATCTGCTTCTTTAACCAGCTCCACTGCAACCGATGGAGGCAAGGCTTCATTTTCAATCTGCTTCGCTGTTAATGTAGGAAGGAAAAATCTGCTTCTTTAAACAGCTCCACTACAACCAATGGAGGCAAGGCTTTATTTTCGATCTGCTTCGCTGTTAATGCAAGAAGGCAAGATCTGCTTCTTTAACCAGCTCCACTGCAACCGATGGAGGCAAAGCTTCGTTTTTAATCTGCTTCGTTGTGAATACAGGAAGGCAAAATCTACTTCTTTAACTAGCTCCACTGCAACCGATGGAGGCAAGGCTTCGTTTTCAATATGCTTCACTGTTAATGCAGGAAGGCAAGATCTGCTTATTTAACCAGCTCCACTACAACCAATGGAGGCAAGGCTTTGTTTTCGATCTGCTTTGCTGTTAATGCAGGAAGGCAAGATCTACTTCTTTAACCAGCTCCACTACAACCGATGGAGGCAAAGCTTCATTTTCAATCTACTTCGCTGTGAATGCAGGAAGGCAAAATCTGCTTCTTTAACCAGCTCCACTGCAACCAATGCAGGCAATGCTTCGTTTTCAATCTGCTTTGCTGTTAATGCAGGAAGGCAAGATCTGCTTCTTTAACCAGCTCCACTACAACTAATGGAGGCAAGGCTTTGTTTTCGATCTGCTTCGTTGTTAATGTAGGAAGGCAAGATCTGCTTCTTTAACCAGCTCCACTGCAACTGATGGAAGCAAAGCTTCATTTTCAATCTGCTTTGCTGTTAATGCAGGAAGGCAAAATCTACTTCTTTAACCAGCTCCACTACAACCGATGGAGGCAAGGCTTCATTTTCAATCTGCTTCACTGTTAATACAGGAAGGTAAGATCTGTTTCTTTAACCAGCTCCACTACAACTAATGGAGGCAAGGCTTTGTTTTCGATCTGCTTCGCTGTTAATACAGGAATGCAATATCTACTTTTTTAATCAGCTCCACTGCAACCGATGGAGGCAAAGTTTCGTTTTCAATCTGCTTCGCTGTTAATGCAGGAAGGAAAAATGTGCTTCTTTAACCAGCTCCACTACAACCAATGGAGGCAAGGCTTTGTTTTCGATCTGCTTCGCTGTTGATGCAGAAAGACAAGATCTGCTTCTTTAACCAGCTCCACCGCAACCGATGGAGGCAAGGCTTCATTTTTTATCTTCACTGATCTGTTCTCTGGGGAACATGACCTGTATAATGAACCTAATTATGCCTAATGATTAGGATGGCATGATCAAAATGAATCAAATGCTCCTAACTAGACATGTGTGAATGGTGTTTGACTGACGTGCTACAACGCCTTCTAGCTTGACTGGCTTTTCTGAAGAAACATTTAGCCAGGTTGCCCCCCACTGTAAACCTCAAAGTTTAATCCATTAGGGCACAAAATTTGTACCATCATTTTCCCACCGTAATCCAAGGGTAGAAATGTGGCTTTCCTCAGTCATCTCTTATCAAATTCAAGGATACAGGATCTACATCCTTCTGGTCCCTTCCACCATTCTCAGGGTGTCGTATCAAAGACTTATGCGCAAATAAGGGCTCTTTTCCCCGAGGTAACCTCTTCCTATTGCCTGATGATTATTGCTTGCTTTATCACCAACATAGAATCTTGTCACTTAATGCATTTGACAACAAAATCCAAAGAGAAAGTCCAAATTTAGATTCTTCCTTCTCAAATTTCCAACCCTTAAATTCGGTGTGTTCTAAACAATAGTCCTGTTCCAGGCTCCTATATTATTTAGAAACTTTTTCAGAGTAATATGCAAAACTTCCTTTGTGAAAGTTTTATTAGTCCATTAATCATTATTCCAATGCAACATGCTTGCAAAAAAAAAGGGTCATAAGAATGGATAAGGATAAAGTTGGTTCTGAGCATAGCTCGAAAGAACAAATTATCAAAAATAGTAAAGAAGGTTGACAAAGGAATTAATTAGGAATGTATATCTTGGAAAGGAAAAAAGTATTCCAAGAACAACAAATGATATGAGAATTGGGTGCCCCAGATATCGCAGCCTGAACTTCTCTGTACAAACTTTCTGAAGACCATTTTGAGTTGGACATGTGTTTAGGAGATCTACAGTGCTCTGTCGATGCCCCAAGATGTCGCCTATCCTTTTCTGTTGATTCAGGCATAGCAAGATCACCACATGCCCAATTTGGTCAAGATTCGAGTTGCTTTGATTACCTAATGCTCCATTCTGATCAATATTTGAGCCGCCCTTTTCGGGTTTTCAACTCAAAACCACCTTTGGTCACAAAGCACCCTTTTTGGGTTTTCGCCTTGGCTTCTCCTTTTCTTTTCTTTTTCTCTTTTCATATTTTATTTTGACTTTGATTTTTTCTCTTTTTTGCTTTTGACTTTGATTTTTCTTTTTTACTTTTTGCTTTCGATTTTGATTTTGATTTTTTTTTTGAATCTGAACCCTTTCGATCAGAATCAATGTTTTTACAGATGAGATTTCTCATTTTCATCTTGTATGCGAAAAACCCTCTTTGGTATTAGGTTTCTTTCATAGAGCCTTCTGGGGTGAAGCTACGATAGAAAACTCTGGATCCTCCTCTTCAATCAGGATAGAATCCAACAAAATTTGAAGAGATAGAAACTCGACTTCAAACGGGCAAAGCTAAACTGAGTTAACAAGAAAGGCATTGCCCCGGCAAAGAATTTTCATTGTGTCATTCACACTGCAAATTTTGTCATTGTGTTGCTGCGCAGATTTCATTATCAACACTTAACCTGGCATATCCTGGTATGATCCTACAAGGACATCTTTGAACAAGGTCTTGCTTCATCTTTGAGGACAGGTCAATTCTAATCTTTACCAAGCTCAGAATTCCTAATGATTCCTTGTGAGGTAGGATCTGTCTATCCTCCTGCTCAAACATCCTCAATAAGTCCGGAGGTAAGCTATAATCTTTGTCATTTTCAAAGTCCTGAGATCCCTCTGAACACATGCCTTGCTCAAAAGGAAAATTTGGGTCTATAGCAATGCCATTCATGCCATTTATGAATAATTATTTATACAATATGATTATGAATGAATGAATGATGGTTTGGAAGAAAATCCAAAAGAATGAAAGAATATAGAATTATCCATAAAGGATGAAAACATTGGCTCAAAAATAATCGCAAAGATGTATTTCATTAAAATAATAACGTTCAGACATAAGCCTATTTCACAAAGGAATTTCTATCATTTCTAGGCTAAAAACAACAAAATGTTCTGAACATTACTTTAAAAAGCTCTAGAGACTATAGGGTTTTCTTCTGCAGTTGAATTGTTTAGAACACTCCAGATTTATAAGGGAAAATATTTAACAAGGTACCTTATTCAATTGCTTGTGCATTGCCTTCACTCCATTTATCAATTATGATTGGGTAATGGATTCACCGCACTGGAGGAATCATCAAATTTAACGACGCCCATACTGATAAGCCTTTCAATCAGTTTCTTAAAGGCAATGTAATTTTCTATGGGATGCCCCGTATTTCCCGCATGATATTCACATTATGCATTTGCGTCGAGCCATTTAGGGTACGGAGGCTGTGGAGGTTTCGTGTAGAGAGGGGCAACAATGTGCGCGTTGAATAAGCTTTGATACAGCTCCTTATACGACATCGAGATTGGTGTGAACTGGAGGTTCTCAGTGCCTTGTTTCACATAAGATTCTTGTCTTGATGAACCTTGTTGACTAGCGACCCCTTTACCTGGATGACTTACTGACCTTGAGTAAGCTGTGTTGTTCACCTCATTTTCTCTTCCTCTTGGGGTTGACCTCTTATCACTCTCTTCCGCCTTAATTTTTCCGGCTCTTATGGTACTTTCAATCATTTCACCGCTCATGACTATGTCAGAAAAGCTTTTTGTAGCACTTCCTAACATGTGCGTAATGAACAGGGCCTTCAGCGTATTGATGAAGAGCATTGTCGTCTCTTTCTCCGAGAGGGGTGGCTGAACCTGGACTGCAACTTCCCTCCACCTCTATGCATACTGCCTAAAAGTTTCATTCGATTTCTTTTCCATGTTTTGCAAGGTGATTCTGTCGGGAACCACATCCGTTATATAACCGTATTGTTTCATGAATGCCTGTGCTAGGTCCCTCCATGAGCCAATCTCAGTACGGCTCAATTGATTGTACCATTTCGACGTTGCCCCAACCAAACTGTCTTGGAAGCAGTGTATTAGCAGCTGATCATTGTTAATGTAGCCAGTCATCCTTCTATAGAACATGGTGATATGGGCTTCACGACAGCTAGTTCCGTTGTATTTTTCAAATTCAGGCATTTTGAATTTAGGAGGAAGCACTAAGTCTGGGACTAAGCTTAGATCTTTTACGTCAATTCCATGGCGACTATCGGCTCTTTCTAGGGCTTTGAATTTTTCCTCCAACCATTTACACCTATCCTCCCATTGTTTTGACAGTTCGACGTTCGCCTTTCTTTCCTCGGCTGCTTCATCAAAATCTGGAACGGTAAGATTAACCAGATTATCACCAGGGTTAGGACCTGATCTGGTCAGAAAGTTCATCGACATTGAAACATTGGTTTGAAACCTCTATGGCCCAATGGAAATAGAGGATCTACGTGGAGGTACCTCGGTCTGAGTCTGCGCACGCGGAGGCGTAAATCCTAGAGGTCCAGTCTTGTCTTCTTCTTCTTCATTGATCATAGGGCCGTTCCCCTTATTTAATCCTTTTAATAATTGTGTCAACTCAGTCATCATGTCCTTTTGAGACTCCAGTATCTTTTCTGTCATGTCCTGTTGAAATTTTTTCCAATTGCTCCTTCATTTGTTTCTGTAACTGATCTTGCATATCCTTTTGAATTTGCTCCAATTTCTCTAGTCTTTGATCCATTTCTTTGGCTTTCCGACGAGTACCATAAGGATGTTTGGTTGGTTGATTTTCTAGATTAGCTGAAACAACTTTACTCGTTTAGACTCTTTCAATGGATTTTAATGCATACGATGCATATGTATGAAATACATGCCTATAGAGACGTTGATTCTGATTCAATTACATTTAGGAAACTTTTCTAGAAAGTAAATTCCTTTACATAAAATGGATACATGTATGGCTTCACCCTCATATTCCAAGAAATAACATCGACCTTTTTCATCAGGCGCATGTTTGAGATAATCTCACCAATTTCCAATAGATGCCACTGCTAGCTCCTTTTCTTGATCTTGGTCGCGATCCATCACCTGTCCATCTTCATAAGGCTCGTTAGCTTCTTTAAAGGAGTTGAAATGTTGAAGGCTCTTAGACAATCGCCTTGAATACTCAGGCCACGAAGCAAGGTCACGAACTCTTCCATTTGCTTTTCAGAATATATTAAGGTAGCCGTATTGTTTTCCACTTTATCAAGGAATCTGTATTCCATGACAAGCTTTCTAATTTAGTAATTGGACTTGAATCAATATCTCTTTCCTAAGATGCAAATGCAATGCAATAAAAACATAACAAAAGGGGTTAGTACAAAAAAGAAGCAAACAAGGAAAACGAAAGTACCTAATTGGGTGACTTCTAGGGATTTGGAGTGGCTCTACCTAGGTTAAGTTCCTAAGTCCACTATATGAGGTTTGGCTCTAAAGATAAGGTACCCGAACCAGCAGATTCCTCGATCTTCACCTATTATAGGCTCATACAGACTGAGTTCGGTTCAGGGGAATACATTTCCCTATCGCTACACGGAGATGAAAATCTCACGAAGACATAGGTACGGATGTATCCCGAAAGTGATTTACTATCCTGCACGGAGGTGAAAACCTCACGAAGGAGTAGCTTTCCACTCCCACTTAATAAGGACAAGACTAAACAGTCTTATGCAAAATGATGCCAAAATATACAACTTAATTTACAATATTCATGCAAACAAGTGCAAAGAAAATATCATAATTTTTCAAATCAATTTTCGACAATAAGACAGAAAACAATCAATTTTACGGCTTGACTCTCTAAATCTTGTCCCCAGTGGAGCTGTCGAAACCATTTTTTGAAATTTGAAAAATGGGTATCGATTTTGAAAATAGAAAACTCTGGGAGTCGCCACCGATCTTTTATTAAAGTGTGATCGGTTCACCATTAAAAATAAAATTTAGGTCTGCGAGATTTGAGAAAACGGGTTCGGTAGTCGGTTACGCACGAGGAAGGGTTAGCACCCTCGTGACGCCCAAAATTGGTACCGAATTGATTGTTTAATGTTTTAATGTCGAAATTTTGAAAAGATTTTAAAATACGATCCTTTTATCTTGAAGTTAAATTTGATTTTTAAAACTATGCATTTTGAGGAGGGTATCTGATTATTTGGGCCAAAAGAGAATATCAAAACCCAGTAAGTTAAGGTTCGATTTCACCAAATTCCCAAATACCGAACATTGCCTTTATTTTAAAATCCTCGTCTCTAGAAAATAACATGTCAGATCCAATGCGTTAGGACACAACGAGTTGAATTCCCGAGAATGGGTTCTTATTTGAAATTTGTATGTTTAAAAAAATTTCGATTATTTAGATCCAACGAGAAAAATAAACCCAATACGTTAGGGCTCAATTCTCCTGAGGATCGCAAACACCAAGTAATTTGAAAAATTTCGAAATAAAATGATTTTTATGCTTTAATAAAATTCAACTCTTATAAGTGGAACATGATTGAATAACGATACATATAATGTAAAAGATAAATAACAAATTAGTTTTAAACTAGAAGCAATTAAACAAAAAAAAAAAAGGCAAATACAAATATTGGCTTTAATCATTTAAAAAGCATAAAAATGAAGAATAAAATAAACAACTTAAAATTAATATCTACATTCTAATTTATATAAGTAAAACCTAATAAAATAATAATATATACATAGTGATAATACATGAAAGTTAAATAAATAAAATAAAATAACAAATTTAAAAGGAATAATAATATATTTGAAAATAATAATATATTATTATATATACGTACATATGCTAGAAACAAATTATATATGCATATATAAAAATATAAAGTATTATCATTGAAAATTTTGAGATTAATTATATATATACATATACATGAACAAAAACAAAAAGAGTATGTATAGATTATATTAAGATAATATCTAAAAACATAAAATAAAATTAAGTAATGAATACATAAATAATATTATATAATAAAAGAATTTATATAAAATTAGATTAACTAATATACACATATATACATATATATAAATACTATTACATATAATAACAACAAATGAAATTAATGATTATAAATTAGTTAATTTAATGAGAATAGATCTATTTTGAATTCGAACAAAAATCTAGGGGTTGATTTGAAATATGCATGCAAATGACTGAATTGAAAACCTTTTAACAACAAAGGGATTATTAAAGCAATTTAACGCAAAAATCTTCTCTGACATGTAGATTTGGATATTCAAAACGGTGCCGTTCAGCATGGATCCAATCGAAATTGAGACCAAATGCGCAATACAAATTAAAAAATAATGAAAATCAAATTTGAAACAACATAAAACGCAGAGGGACTCATTGCGCAAATAGAACAGAAAGATAGAACGTGCGGATCCTCCCCGGTTCGGGTCACACACGCGGGTCGAGCTCAATACGACACCGTTTTGATGGCCACTGACTCAGGCCCCCAAATGCCGTCGTTTCGACACCCCACAAGAGCTAAACTTAAAACCCTAAACAGTGTTATTCAGCCACTAAGACACAACAGAGGAAGCTTGCTTCTCCCCCCCTTACACCGCTCAGAAAAGGTTGGCTCAGAGGACTTTGAACCTTCGTCCAACCCCGATCGCGACGGAGCAAACGACGATCCGGCCAAACAGGTAAATCCCCTCGCCCTCTCACCTTATTTTCTCTCTTATTACCCTTTTGCTAACAAATAAAAGAGCCAAGAAACAGAAAAAAGAAATGCGAAGAAAAAATGAAGAAATCACCTTAAAAAGACTCTATTTTTCTATTGATATTGTGTATGATCCAACATTCGTGTTCTTTTTTACAGATTCTCCAAATGGCTTTATAGCCGAATCGAAAATAAAATAAAATTCCATCATTTTTCCTATTTTTCTGCTATTCTGCTTTTTCTTTTGTGTTCTGTCTCTGCTTGTTTTGCAGGCGTTTGTTGCGAGTGCAGGTACGGAGGTGTATGGGTTTGGTGTGTGCAGATGAGTGTGGCGTGGCTCGGCTCGGAGGCAGCTGAAGCTTGGCACGCGCGAACAAGGAGAGCTGCTGCGGTGCTAGGGCGTGCGGCTAAGGTTCGTGGGGCCGAGGGAAGGCTAGAGGCGCTTGTGGGTTTCCAGAAACCCTAGGTGTTTCTGCTCTCGGGTTGGGATTTAGGCTGATTGGGCTTTCTAGATATTGGGTTATAGGTTAGTAGGTTTGGGTTTTAGTTGGGTCTTTTGGGTTAGTGATTTGGGCCATGTATTTGGGTCTGGTTTGTATTTTGTTTGTAATCTGGACATAATTTTTTGGACCATTGTTTATTTTATCTGGTTTATGGGCCGGGCAAAAATGGCCTACTACACTAACAATGGAGGATTGCTCTTTAATCAAACAAAATAAAACTTGTCATCGGGAACTTAATATGTTGTGTCCTAACGTATTGGATATGACACGTTGATTTCTCGAGATAAAGATTTTAAAAAAAAGGAAATATTGAATGTTTGGGATTTTAAGAAATCGTGCCCTAACGTATTGGGCTGCGATTTCTTCTTAAATTTTAAACAATTAGATATTTTCTTAAATTTCATTACACGAGTTTTTTACTAACTCAACATGAAGAGAATAAAATGTTTTGCCCTAACGTATTGGGTGTGATATTTTTCTTTTTTCAAAATGAGAAGGTCTTAATAAATAATTTAATTTAATTAAGGATCGCATTTTTAAACTCTTGACTTCAAGACATTAATTAATCAATTTGGTGCCAATTTTTAGGCGTTACGAGGGTGCTAATCCTTCATCGTACGTAACTGACTCCCGAATCCGTTTTTCTAAATATTCATAGACCAAAACCGTTTTTCAGATGATCCAACCACACCATAATAAAAGATTGGTGGCGACTCCCAATTTTTTCCATTTTTTAAAATCGAGAACTTATTTTTGTTTTTTAAAAAATAAAAATGGTTTCGATAGCTTGACGACTCCACTGGGGACTATTTTTTTAAGAGAGTCGAGCCATAAAGTTGATTAATTTTTGTCTTAGGGTCGAGAGAATAATTTTTTTTAAAAAAATTCATCCTTTTTTGCATTCATTATTTTCTTGCTTAATTGATCTAAGTATTGCTTGCATTATACATTACATGAGGTGAATGATCTTACCTTTCTAAGTGGGAGTGAGAAACTATTCCTTCGTGAGGTTTTCACCTCCGTATAGGATAATGGATCGCTTTCGAAATACATCGGTACCTATGCCTTCGTGAGATTTTCATCTCCGTATAGTCATAGGGAAAATGTATTCCCCTTAACCGAACTTGATCTATATGAGCCTATAATGGGTGAAGATCGAAGAATATGCTGGTTCAGGTACCTTTGCCCTAGAAGCCGAACTTCATATAGTGAACCTTAGGAATTCACCCTAGGTAGAACTATACTAAACCCTAGTAGATATCCGATTAGGTGTTTTACTATTTCTTGATTATATTTTATGTTTTTATATGATACTGATTTTTTGTGTTTTATTTTGATTGCATGACATGGCATCTCATTTCATTATAAAAGGCGTCGGTTCATATTCAATTGCTAGATAGAAAGCTTAGCATGGAAAAAGGGTTTCTTGATAAAGTGGAGGAAAATGTGACTGTCCGAACTTGGTCTGAAACAACGCAATGAGAAAAGGGCGATAGTTTGGCTGATGGATATGTATCGAAATTATGGGATTTTACGCGCATTAGTGTAACTCAAAACAATTCGCAAGAGTTGAAGGAAATCTGGGGTCAGTGGAATGACAAGGTTAGATAGCTGTTTTATGATAATTATGGGGATTTTCCTTATTTACTCGATGTGAAGGTAGACAAGTATTTGTTTCGAGCCCTCGCTCAGTTTTGGAATCCTGCTTACAGCTGCTTCACATTTGGGAAGGTCGATTTGGTACCTACGGTAGAAGAATATGCGGCTTTACTCCGATGTTCAAAGTTTCAAGTAGACAGGGTTTACTCGAGAGTGATAAATGTGCCAACCTTTTCGAAGAAGTTGATGAGTATAACAGGGATGAGTGAGCTGTGGGTTGCTGCACGGATTAAGCAAAAGGGAGATAGTAAGTGTGTTCCTTGGAGGAGTTTGAAAGATGCAATTCTAACGCACCCAGATGTGAGAAAGAGAGTAGATGTCTTTGCTTTAAGCATATATGGCTTGGTTGTCTTCCCCAAAGCCTTGGGGCATGTTGATGAAGCAATTACTAATTTATTCGACCGGCTTGATAAGAGGGTTACACCGATCTCGGCAATTTTGGCAGAAACTTTCAGGTCATTGAGTGCATGCCGAAAAACGGGAAAGGGTAGATTCATTGGATGTGCACAGCTCTTACTCGTATGGTTTCATAGTCACTTTTAGAAGGTTGACAAGGTTTCATATCGGGTTTTCTCTGAAGGTTATTCGCCACTAAAGGAGATTGTAGCTACACTGAGGAGAGATGATATTTCAAAAGTGGATGGCAATCCTTCAGAATCTTCAAGAGGAAGACGTCGAGTGGAGGGCTCTTTGGTTACTTCCAGACGAGATCCTATATAGCTGTGGTAATTTCGATTGGGTTCCACTGTTTGGAGTTTTGGGAGCTATTGGATATGCCCCATTATTGGTGCTAAGGCAATATAGGTCAAGGCAATTTATACCTGCGACCCAAGGGATGGCTGATTGTGAATTTTCGTACAAAGATGATGGTTATAGAAATAAAATTTAGGAAATGTCTAGTGCGTGGAAACAGACTCACTGAATGAAGCGGTTAGCTATGGGTCCGATGACAACTCCTGAGTATAATGAGTGGTGGGGTAGGAGAATCAACGATAATATATCCAAGGTAAGTCAGGAAAGTCGTCAGTCAATAGAAGAGCATTTGCAAGTCATCCCTTCTGAGCTGGAAATCATAAGACAAGATTATGAAAGAAGAAATGCGAATTTAGAAAAAAAAGATAGAGCAAATGGAGGAGGAAAAGACGAACTTGAGATTAGACATAGACGTTCAGAAGCTTGAAACTGAGAAGTTAAAGAAGGAGAAAAACAAGGCTGAGGAGGAGCTGGGTAGTCTGAAGACAGATTATAAAAAGTTGCATCTATTAATGAGAACTGTCGGGCTGGGAAAAAATTCAGAACAGTGGCGAGCAAAAATTCGAGAAGAAAAGGACAGAGCCGATAGATGGGAACAAAAATTCCAAGAGATGTAGAGGCGAAATGAGGCTTTAGAAAAGAGTTTGTCAGAAAGCCAAAAGGAAAAGGGTGAGTTAAAGGACAGGGTGATCTTGCTGGAAGGATGTCTTCGTCAATATCGAAATCGAAATCTTACGATAGAGTTAAAAGCAAGCTTGAGCAAGATTGAAGAAATGAAGAAAAGAATCGAAGAGCTAGAGATGGTGCTGCAATATTGTGAGATCCAAATCAAGTACTTGAAAGTAAATGATAGTCGTAATAATGAACAGCTCCACTACTTTCAGAGTCAAGTTAGGAGCAGAGATCATCTTATGGAGGAAGCTGTGATCCAGATTCGAGAAGTAGCTGATCATATACAAACTTTGGCAGTACAGGCTGACATGCTGAGTGTGAAGTATGAATTAGAATCGGATCGGGGGCAAGAATTAGCTTTGTTACTTAGAAAGATTAGTGTTCTAGGTACTACGGCAAAGTCTTATTTGTAATTCACTTTATGTAAAGGAATTTAATTTCTAGTAAAGTTTTCTTAAATCGAATTGAATCAAATTGATGTCTTTTTGCATTCATTTCATGCATTGCATTACTTCATATGCATTAAAAAATACATCAAAGGATTCTAATTAATTTAAATCACTCCTCAGTTAATCTGGAAACCAATCAACCTACCAAACACCGCTACGGTACTCGATCAAAAACTAAAGACATAGATCAAAGGCTAGAACAGTTCTAGAAGGAAATGCAACAACAAATAAATGAGCAGTTTGAGAAAATTCAACAAAAAATGATGGATAAAATAATGAAATCTCAGGGGAGTATGATGGATAAGTTAACTCAGCTGTTGACTGGAGGAGTGGATAAAGGGAAGGGCTCTGTGCTCAATATTGAAGAAAAGGAGACAGCGAGGGACTTGTTTATCCCCGAAGCTCTACCCCTCAGCATGTTGAGGTATACCCACACAAATCTTCTGTCACCATTAAGTCTCAGCAGTTACAGGCCAATGCTTCAATACCAATGAATTTTCAAGTTGGATCGGCCTCTAACCCTGGAGACAACCTTGTTAATCCTACTATCCCTGACTTTGATGAAATGGCTAGAAGAGAGAAAATGAAAGATGAATCGTCAAAACAGCTAGAAGCGAAGTATAAGTGGCTAGAGGAGAAATTTAGAGCAATGGAATTTGCTGATAGCTACTATGGGATTGATGCTAAAGAATTGAGTTTGGTTTCAGATTTGGGACTCCCATACAAGTTCAAAATGCCAGAGTTTGAGAAGTACAATACAAATAGTAGCCCCGAAGCCCATATTACTATGTTCTACAGACGGATGACTGGGAATGTTAATAATGACCAACTGCTGATACGTTGCTTCCAGAATAGCCTCACAGGGGCTGCATCCAAGTGGTATAATCAATTGAGCAGTACCAAGATTAATTCATGGAGAGATCTAGCACAGGCGTTCATAAAACAGTACAGCCATGTGACTGACATAGTACCTGATAGAATCACTCTGCAGAATATGGAAAAGAAACCCGGTGAAGGTTTTAGGCAATACGCACAGAGATGGAGGGAGGTTGCCGTCCAAGTTCAGTCATCTCTTCTAGAAAGAGAGATGACGATGCTTTTCGTTAACAAATTGAAAACTCCGTTCATCACACATATGTTAGAGAGCGCCACAAAAAGCTTTTCTGACATAATCATGAATGGTGAAATGATTGAAAGCACCATAAGAAGCGGAAAAATTGATGCTGGAGGAAATAACAGAAGGCAAACCTCAAAAGAAAAAGAAAATGAGGTGGACAGCGTGAATATGTACAGCAAATCGATTGCTAATCAGCAGGGTTCATCAAGACAAGAATCATATGTGAAGCAAGGTACTGAAAAACTCCAGTTCACGCCAATTCCAAAGTCGTACAATAAGCTCTATCAAAGCTTATTCGATGCGCAGGTTGTTTTTCCTTTACATGTGAAGCCTCCACAGCCTCCGTATCCCAAATGGTACGACGCAAGTGCACAAAGCGATTATCATGCGGGAATTACGGGACACTCAATAGAGAATTGCATTACCTTCAAAAAGCTAGTAGAAAAATTCATCAACATGGGTATTGTCAAGTTGGATGACTCATTTAATGCAGAAAATTCACTACCCAATCATGATTGACAATAGGGTGAATGTAATATATGAAGAGGTGTTGGGAAGTGTTCAAAGAAACAACTGAAGAAGGGACCTTTTCAGATATTCGCCCTTATAAACCTAGGAGTGTTCTAAATAATTGGGCTGCAGAAGAAACTCCTGTAGTATTTAGAACTTACTCAGAGTAACATTCAGAACATACTTGTTGCTTTTAGCCCAGAGGCAATAAGAACTCTTTGTGAAATAGGTTCATGTCTAAGCGTCATTATTCTAATAAAATATGTCTTTACATTCATTTTTCGAGTAAATATTCTTTTATTTTGAGTAATTATTCTTTCATTCTTTTGGATTTTCTTCCACATCATTCTTTCATTCATAATTATATTGTACAAATAATTATTCATAAATTCACACATTCTTTTGTATATTTTTTTGCACTTACTATGGGTCCCCAGATATCAATGACATGAGTGACGCTGCTACTGACTCAGAATCTCCTTCTGAGCGAGACATGTGTTTAGAAGGATCTCATGACTTTGAAGATGACATAGATTGTAGCCTATTTTCAGACTTGTTGAGGATGGTAGAACAGGAATGAAATCTTACCTCATGAGGAGACAATGGGGATTGTGACCTTAAGGGAACGTGCATAACCGAATAAACAAAGCAGGACCTTGTTGAGTTAGTTCAAAGAGTTCAAAGATGTCTTCGTATGGTCATATCAGGATATGCTTGGGTAAGCACTGACATTGTAATCTGAACAACAATACGATATCAAAAATTTACAGTATGTTCAAGATTAACATCATGAACGATGTATTTAGAATTCTTTACCGGGGCAATACCTTCTTCTTTGACTCATCATGGTTTAGCCCATCGAAGTCTAGTTTCCATTTCTCCGTTGTTGGATTTCATCTTAATTGAAGAGGAAGATCCAAAGTTTTCGTCATAGTTAAATTTCACCCCAAAAGGTTCTACGAAAGAAATTTGATCACAAAGAAGATCTTACATTGGTTCTAATCGAAAGGGATAACGAGGACATGTCTAATCCTATGAGTTCAGATTCGAAAAAAAAGAGAAGGGTTAAAATCAAAAAGAAAAAGAAAAGAAAAATGGAGAGGCCAAAGCGAAAACCCGCAAAGGGCGCTTTATGACCAAAGGTGGATTTGAGTTGAAAACCCGAAAAGGGCGGCTCAAATATTGATCAGAATGGGGCATGAGGTGATCAGAGCAACTTGAATTTTGATCAGATTGGGGCATATAATGATCTTACTATACTTGAACCAATAGGAAAGGGTAGGCGACATCTTGGGGCATTGACAAAGTACTGTAGATCTCCTAAACACATGTCAAACTCAGAAGGGTCTTCAGAAAGTTTGTACAGAGAAGTTCAAGCTACGATATCTAGGGCACCCAATATTCATACTATTTATACTAATTTTTTTATTCTTGGAACACTTCATTCGTTTCCAAGATACACATTCCCAATTAATTTCTTTGTTATCCTTCTTTACTATCTTTGATAATTTATTCATTTCGAGCTATGCTCAGAACTAGCTCTATTTTGTCCATCGTTTTGTTCTTTTTGCAAGCATGTTGCATTAGAATAATGATTAATGGGCTGATAAAACTTTCACAAAGGAAGTTTTGCATATTACTCTAGAAGTTTCTAAATAATACAGGAACCTGAAACATGACTATTGTTTAGAACGCACCAAGTTTAAAGGTTGGAAATCTAAGAGGGAAAAGTCTAAATTGAGATTATCCCTTCAGATTTTGTGGTCAAAAACATCGATTGAACAAAATAACAAGAGTTCGTGTTGATGATAAAGCTTAAATCAACAAGCAAG
The DNA here is from genome assembly GCF_025698545.1 of Gossypium raimondii. Taxonomy (NCBI): domain Eukaryota; kingdom Viridiplantae; phylum Streptophyta; class Magnoliopsida; order Malvales; family Malvaceae; genus Gossypium; species Gossypium raimondii. The sequence continues at coordinate 5,072,905 of NC_068572.1, forward strand.
CAATGATCACTCGATAATAGGAAGAGGTTACCTCGGAGAAGAAAGCCTTCATTTGTGCATGAGCCTTTGGTACGACACCCAGAGAATGGTGTAAGGGACTAGGGAGATTTAGATTCGGTATCCTTGAATTGTGAAAGGAGAGGATTAAGGAAAAGCCATGTAATTCTACCCTCGGGTTGCAGTGGGAGAATGATGGTACACATTTCGCGCCCCAATGGGTTGAACTTTGAGGTTTACAGTGAGGGCAACCTGACTAAATGTTTCTTCAGAAAAGCCAGCCAAACAAAAAGACGTTGTAGCACGTCAGTGTTAAAACCTTAATAAACTTCGAGCAATGACAACCTAAGCGGGATCAGTAAAAAAAAAAGAAAAATTCTGCATTCATGCAAACACCATTCACTCATACCTAATTAGGAGCATTTGATTCATTTTGATCATGACATCCTAATTACTAGGCATAATTAGGTTCATGAATTGAATTATACAAGTCATGTTCCCTAGAGAACAAACCGATGAAACTCCAGCCTTGCTTCCCTGGGTTGCAGCGGAGCAGGTTAAAAATAGCAGATCTTGCCTTCCTGCGCCGACAGCGAAGCAGATCGAAGACACTAGCCTTGCCTCCCTGGGTTGTAGCGGAGTAGGTTAAAAATAGCAGATCTTGCCTTCCTGCACAGACAGCGAAGCAAATCGAAGACACCAGCCTTACCTCCTTGGATTGCAGCGGAGCAGGTTAAAAAAAGCAAATCTTGCCTTCCTACGCCGACAGCGAAGCAGATCGAAGACACCATCCTTGCCTCCCTGGGTTGCAGTGGAGCATGTTAAAAATAGCAGATCTTGCCTTCCTACGCCGACAGCGAAACAGATCGAAGAAACTAGCCTTGCCTCCCTGGGTTGCAGTGGAGCAGGTTAAAAATAATAGATCTTGCCTTCCTGCACCGACAGCGAAGCAGATCGAAGACATCAGCCTTGCCTCCACAGGTTGCAATGAGCGGAGTTAAAATAACAGATCTTGCCTTCTGCGCCCGACAATAAGCAGATCGAAGACACCAGCCTTGCCTCCCTGGGTTACAGCAGAGCAGGTTAAAAATAGCAGATCTTGCCTTCCTACACCGGTAGTGGAGCAGATCGAAGTCCCCAGCCTTGTCTCCCTAAGCAGTAGTGGAGTAGGTTGAAAATTACAGATCTTATCTCCCTAAGCAGTAGTGGAGCAGATCGAAGTCCCCAGCCTTGTCTCCCTAAGCAGCAGTGGAGTAGGTTGAAAATTACAAAACTTATCTCCCTAAGCGGTAGTGGAGTAGATCGAAATCCCCAGCCTTTTCTCCCTGCGCAGCAGTAGAGTAGGTTGAAAATTATATATCTTATCTCCTTAAGCAAAAGTAGAGCAGATCAAGAATGGTAAATCTTATCTCCCTTAGGTTGCAGTGGAGCAGACACCTGACAGCTTGTGTGAGCAGGCCCGTGGACATTTCCAGTGTTATTGATCAGTGGTAACTTCGGCTACATATCAATGTGGCACTTATGTGCTAATTCTCTACGTATCCGTGTATATTCTGAGTGTTCAACGGGATTAATAATGAGTTAAAGTGAATATGAAATGAAGTGTGTATGCAGGTACAATTGAAAGAATGAGCATATGTGATAAAGGTTAAGTGTGAAAATGTATATGCAAGTGAATTGGTAAGATTGTACATGTGTAAGTGATTGAAATTGCTAAGAAATGTTTTGATTAGTTATATATTAAAAGTGTTAATTATTAAATGAGTACCTATTATTTATATGTAACTTACTAAGCTGTTAGTAGCTTACACCTTTCTTCTTTTCCTTTGTTTTATAGTGTTTCGAGCTTGCTCGAATTGGGGATCGTCGGAGCTCGTATCACACTATCAACAGATATCTTGGTATTATGTGTTTTTAAAACGTTTAAAGCTATGGCATGTATAGAGTCTTAATCATTTTGAGTATGTTCATATGATATGGCTAAGATTAGTTATTGAAATGGTTAGTAAAGATTATGTTTTGGTGTTATGTATGTGTAAATGATAACTAATACAAAGAAGCAGTTTCTTTGACAGCAGCAGTGACGTGAATGTGAAAAATAACCATAAATAGTATAAATGGAATTAGAGAGTGAATGATATATATAATTAAAGCTTATCAAGTCTATTTTTACATGAAAGAAACATTGTAGGCAAAAGAATTTTATATTTTGAGATATTTGAATTTTAGTGAGACAGGGTCAGAATGGTTTTGAAGTCCTCTATTCTGAATTTAGAAAATCATTATAAATTTTACAGAAAGAATTATAGGTCATAATTTATATGTATAGATTCCTTAGTGAGTCTATTTTCAAAAGAAACAAATTATAACCTTATATTAATTCTTTACAATGAGATAATTGATTTTTAGTGCCAAGAGGTCAGAACTGTCAAGTAGTGAAACAGGGGAGACTTTAATGAATAAACTGTACTAATTAGCTAAACCAAAGAGTTCTAAAAATTTTACAATAAGAAGTTATATGAGTCTAGTTTCCTGAAAAATTTACGGATTTAAATTTTGAGTTTTATAACTCAAGATATAATTAAATTAGTGACAGTCGCACAAGTGGACAGTTTGCTTGCCCTGGTTTACTGGTATTTAGATGTAGAGATGTGTTCTAACATTTTTTTTGATTCTGTAGGTTTTTCTCTCAATCTCTTCATTGTTAAAGTATCCAAATCCCAATGACCCGTTGGTTCCGCGGATTGCCAACGTGTACAATACCAACCGGACCAAGTCCGAGTCAACTGCTCGGAGTTGGACTCAGATGTTTGCTATGGGTTAATGTGCTGCTATGCATGTAGTAGCAGGGCTTCATTCCATGTGGCCCAACTCACTATCTTTTCTTTGTATACAACAAAAAAGAACAATGCTAACCGTTTGAATTCCCTTAACAGGTCAAGGGTTACGTTTGTCCAATTACAACATAAAATACGATTGATACAACGCACAACAGATGTGTGATAGCCCGAAATAGGGCCTAATCAGAATAGTGGTTTCGTAACCATAAATCCGAAGTGAAATAGTTTTATTTTATAAATTTTTATTAGTTACTGATTGATTGAAATATTGTGTGAAAATATGGATAGAAAATTTTAATGATTTAGTGCCTAATTGAATTTTTAGGACTAAATCGAGAAAAATGCAAAGTGTGTCTAATTAGTGATTAAATGACTTAATTGAATTATTGCATGAAATTGGAAGTGTTTATGTGGCAATTAGACCATAAATTAGTGTTATGGACACAAAAAGGTAATTCTAGAAAAATATCTAAGTAATGGGTCAAGGGCATTTTTGTCCAAATTGAGAAAAAGACAAAATAAAGAGAAAATAAGTGTCCATCTTCTTAAAAATCAGAAGCTTGCTGCCGAAAGTTTCATGTTACCATAGCTAGGGTTCTTGATTTTTCTAAGCTCAATTGTAAGTGATTTCTTGCCCCGTTTTTAATTATTTTCGTATTTTTATGCTTATTGATGTTTTAATTTCATGTTTCTACTATTTAATTTAAATGAAATTAAAGTTTAAAAATTGACTCATTCATGATATAATTGTAAATTGATTAGTGATGTTAGATAATGAATGTTTGAAGTGTTAATTACAAGTTTTACTATATGAATTTCGATGAAAATGTTGAAAAAGGGCTAAATTGTGAAAGATGGTAAAGTGTGCATAAAGTTGTGATTTTGTGAAATTGAGGGCTGTTATGAGCATGAAATATGATTTAGTGAAGTTTGAAATTTAAAATTTTAGTGAATTTTATTTTTACGAGCTTTGGGACAAAAGTGGAATTTTTGAAAAGTTATGGGAAAAAATGTAAATTTGCCAAAATGTTGTGTATGAACTGTATTTGAATGGAATATTGATAAAATGTATTAAATTGTGTTAATATAGATCAAGAAAGAAGAAATAGTGGAAGTGATCGGGGAAAAGAGAAAGTTATCGACTAAATTACAAAAATAGTCGTTTTGCATCCGAGGTAAGTTACGTGTAAATAATAGTTATATTTTTATAAATTGTGAATTATATTTGATATGTGAATTAATATTCAATGTGGAAGGAAAATTATTCATGAATTATTCAAGTGTTAAAGTGTTGAAAATAAAGTGTTAAGTGTAAATTCCCGGTTGAACTTAGGAATAGAAGTGGATACAAGTGACATGTCACTATAGATCAGTGTTACAGTGTTACAATGAGTCCCGGTTGCTGGGTGATCTAGCATGTGTTGCAGACATCTGACAGCTTGTGTGAGCAGGCCCGTGGACATTTCCAGTGTTATTGATCGATGGCGACTTGACTACGTTTCGATGGTAACCGGCTACATAACGATGGTAACCGGCTACATTTCAGTGGTAGCTTCAGCTACATATCAGTGTTGCACTTATGTGCTAAATCTCTACGTATCTGTGTATATTCCGAGTGTTCAACGGGATTAATAATGAGTTAAAGTGAATATGAAATGAAGTGTGTATGCAGGTACATTTGAAAAGAATGAGCATAAGTGATAAAGGTTATGTGTGAAAATGTATATGCAAGTGAATTGGTAAGATTGTGCATGTGTAAGTGATTGAAATTGCTAGGAAATGTTTTGATTAGTTATATGTTAAAAGTGTTAATTATTAAATGAGTAATTATTGTTTACATGTAACTTACTAAGCTATTAGTAGCTTACACATTTCTTCTTTTCCTTTGTTTTATAGTGATTTGAACTTGGTCGAATTGGGGATCGTCGGAGCTCGTATCACACTATCATAATCATCTCGGTATTATGTGCTTTTCAAAATGTTTAAACTATGGCATGTATAGAGTCTTAATCATTTTGAGTATGTTCATATGATATGGCTAAGATTAGCTATTGAAATGGTTAGTAAAGATTATGTTTTGGTATTATGTATGTGTAAATGGTAGCTAATACAAAGAAGCAGTTTCTTTGACAGCAGCAGTGACGTGAATGTGAAAAATCACTATAAATAGTAAAAATGGAATTAGAGAGTGAATTATATATGGAATTAAATCTTATCAAGTCTATTTTTATATGAAAGAAACGGTGTAGGAAAAGGAATTCTGTATTTTCAGATATTTGAATTTTAGTGAGACAGGGTCAGAATGGTTTTTGAAGTCCCCTGTTCTGACTTTGGAAAATCGTTATAAATTGTACAGAAAGAATTATGGGTCATAATTTATATTTATAGATTTATTAGTGAGTCTATGTTCAAAAGAAAAAAATGATAACCTTATATGAATTCTGTGCAATGAGATAATTTATTTTTAGTGCCAAGAGGTCAGACCTGTCGAGCTGTGAAACAGGGGATACTTTAATGAATAAACTGTACTAATTGCTAAGTCAAAAATTATGAAAATTTTATGATAAGTAGGAATATGATTCTAGTTTCAGGGAAAATTTACGGATTTAAATTTTGAGTCTCGTAACTCAAGTTATAATTAAATTAGTGACAGTCACGCAGGTGGACAGTTTTGTTGTGAACAGTAAATTTAATTTTAAAAGTAAATTTTTATGCTCCGAATTGGTAAGTTAAATTGGATGACATCTCGTACTCGATTCTGGCGACGGTCTCGGGTAAGGGGTGTTACAAGATGAGTAATTGAAAAAGACCAAAGTAAATTAAGAAAAATCAGATAAAATTACGCATAACATATACATATATAATAACTCAAAACATTTAGACGATAAGATTTTAACCCAAACTTTTTTTGAAGTATACCAAAACCTCATCAATATATATTTATATAAAAAGACTACATATTTTTAAAATGAAAAGCTATATATAATAAAGTTTTCCTATTAAAAAGACTCAACATATTTTTTAAGGAAAATGGAAAGACTCAATATATTTAAATAAATAAGAAAAGGCAACAGGGACATGGATATAAGTCAAATCATGCATGCATCAACCCTTGCATAGTTATTTATATTTGGTTGGAGACTTAAAATTAAAGATAAAGAAAATAAAAGAGAGAGAACTTACTATTATTACTTTTTGTCTACTTTTTTCATATTTTAACAAAACAACATTTTAATTATGGTTATTTAATGAAAAGTATATTAACAACTCCATTCTTCTTTCACAATTCACACAGGGCAGCATAGAAAATATATATGCAAGTTTAAGACCAAGTTAAATCATGTCCAAAGGTGGTTGCATGTGTTAGAAAGATAAGTCTTTAATTAATAATAAATCTAGAAACTGTAAAGATGAGTTACAGGACTCAAATATCCATTAATTACAGGATGGAAATTTTAGAAGGGCTCTTGAAAGAGTTGGAGAATCTCCTGATAGATCTTCCGAATTATGGTAGCGCAGGTTCTATTTCTACTCTCTTTTTCCGCTTTCTCTCACCCAATTGCATCATTGATTCTGTTAAATGTGCCAAACGAGTTATATTTTGTAACACCCCCTAACCTCAAACCGTCGTTAGAACAGGGTTATGAAGCATTACCGGACCTATCGGATAATTTACAATTAATATACAAATAATTATCAAACATAATATAAAATAATCTTAAGGTCCCTTAGATGGATCCTCGAAGCCCAAAATACGAGTTACGAGTGATCTGGGTGTTTGGGGATATTTTTTCTGTGTGAGCTCAATATAACCCCTTTATAAATGTTTAACCTTCCCTGCAATTTCAAACCGAAATCAATTCAAAACCAATATCACAATTCATACAATTTCATATTCAAATAACCTAAACATATTTTTTTATAACGTAACGTTTCATTTATCATTCAAACATTTGAGACCAATTCTTTACAACCAAAACTTTCAAGACTCTTTAATAAGGCCGAAGTACATGCCATGTTTACCAAAGGAAAAATACATCACCGAAGTTATGCTGAAGTCGGAATTGATTTGGACGCTGAACCGAGACCTTTGATTTCTACTGACCTGCGCATGGAAACAACCGTACGCTGAGTATTTCATACTCAGTGGTATTACCATAATTCAAATTATAACAATAATAATGGACTATAATTATCAAGCATATAACTATCCAACTTTTCAAATATCAATTCATTCTTAAACTTTCATTAATTAACAATAACAATATAATTTTTTTAGCTATTCTTCAATTTCATTCACATATCATATGTCTCAATTTCAATCACTACATGAACATTAAGTTCATGCCTTTCATTTCCAATCTCAATTTCAATACACAATTCAACTTTCTCACATTTTCAATAGTACAATCAATCAAATTCATTTAAATTTTTCCCATTTCGGTTATTCACCCTATTAACAAACCCGGACTTTAACGGATACACGGATTCCAACCCAAACACACCAGTACGGCACATTGTGCCTAAAACGATACATAGTACCTGATTAGTATATGACACATAAGTATTTAATATTTGTATTTTATTTAATATATATGTATTTTATTTTTACACATGTAATTATTATTACCATACACTTGTCTATTATCGTCACCATCCAATTGTCCTTAGTTTATTTATTTTTATTAATTAATATTTTAAAATAATAAAAATCTATTTACTTAAATAAAAAGTAATTAAATAAATATATTACAATTGTACACATACATATTATTACACATGTGTTTTATCATCACCCTACATTTGTCATAATTCAATTTATTTGATAATAATAAATATAATAATAATAATTACAACATTAATTTAATATAATAATTTAATAAATATCTATTTAATAATTAAATATAAGTATTACAAATGTATGTATTTTATTAATACACTTGTATTAAATCATCACCATAAATTTGTCTTTATTTAATTTATTTCTTAATATAATATTTATAATATAATTAATTTAATAATATAGTTTATAATTAATTTATATATTTATAAAATTAAATCATGTAAAAATCTAAGATTTTTACAATCTTATGCCGCCTCAATTAGGACAAATGGCATAATTGTCATTTTGGTCCTTTATATTTTCTTTTAATCTATAATCCAATTTTTCTCTTTATTCAATTTAGTCTTTTTGCTAATTACCCTAAATTAAGCTAAATTCACCTAATTAAAACCTAATTAAACACACTATTACACTCGCAAATATCCCTGATAATTATCTACATGTTCAATTTTCTAAGACGGAGACCCAATATTACACTTTTCCGATGCCAGTGAATTTTGGATCATTACATATTTTCCCAATGCAAATAAAAGAAAGGATTGGGTATTTTACTAGGAAAGGCATTGATACGATCACTTGCAGGTGGGGTATTCCATCTAATACTTGTTTTTACTTCCCATTTATTAATGATGGAATAAGGTCTTGTTCATGGAGACATGTTTCATTGGCAAGCAACTATCATGGGTCCTTCGGGTAGTCCATAAGCTGGTGGAGTGTCTCTAGTCACACTTCATCTCCATCAGGACTATCCATTTAACCACCTACGTGCCGGGATAAAGTCAAAAAAATTTAATAGAAGTGTGGAGATAATATCTAATAATATTTTTAATAAATAAAAATAAAAAAATTTTAAAATTTATTTGAATTGCATTCTTTAGTCATTGATCGCACTAAAATTATCAATTATTTCGTTCACATTAAATTTTTTGCAATTTCTTTCTCAGTGTAGGCAACTTAAAAACTTCTCAAAAAATCATTTTCCATCTTGCTACTAAGTTGAGTCTTCACAATCTTCATAGTAAAAAAAGTTCGTTCTATGGATGCTGTTGAAACTGTAACAGTTAATATAAGACGAATTAATCTATCAACGAATAGGTACTTAACTGACTTTCCACTCTCAACTAAGTTTCTACAATGTTCAAAACATGTTGATATTTTTTCTCAAATTAGGATGCTTACGTACATTAAGTTCGTAATGCTTAAGTCATATGGGAGATGTTTTTTTCTCTTGTTGAGAAAAATCTTCAAGATAGAACTTATTTACAAGAATATAAATTTTATTAACATCAAATAACTTGAAAAACTCTTAGGGATCTAAAGTTGTAGCTAGAGAGAGAAGCTCGGATTTGTTAAATCTGCTTTTCAATTCTTGCAACTGAGTATCTATTGTAGAAAAAATATATATATCCACTCAATAATGATGCTCCACTGTAACATCTTCTTTCTTGTTACGACTACGACCCACAATGTATTGATCATTCATATATAGAAAATCCAACTCCCAAGTTTCAAAGAAGGATATCATATTTTTCAACAATTCATCCCATCCATCATCTCTTAGCTTTTGAAATAAATATTTTGTTGTCGAAACTAAATTCATGACATTTAATATATCTTGAGAAAGACGTTGCAAAACTTGACAAAAAATTTCAGTAGTCCCCAAAACTTCCTTCATCATATGCAAAATAAAAATAAACTCAAAAGACCTCAATCTATTATAGGTGCTATAAGCTTCTCATCGCTGAGAATAGTTAGGAGTGATATTTTTTAGATTTTTAAAATTTGTGGTAGTTGCATTATACATCGTTAGTAAACTAATAACTGAATTTAAACGAGCACTCTATCGAGTCTTACTAGGACGGAAAACGCCAATCTGATTCATACTTGTTCCAATTGCCAATCTGAGAATAGTTATTTCAGATGCTTGCGCTTTTTGTAATTCATCACGCCGTTTGGAAGAAGAAGAAGCAATATTAACAATATCAAACGAGTCTTTAAAAAATTGATGCACTTCTACCACTTCTTTAGCTGCTGCAACAAATGCTAACTAAAGACAATGAGCAAAACAGTGAACATAATAAGCATATCGACAATCATTCAAAACCAAAACTTGCAAGCCATTAAATTCCCCACACATATTGCTTGCTCCATCATAGCCTTGACCTCAGATATTTTGTACGTCAAAACTATATTACAAGAGAGCATTAAAAATCTCATTTTTCAAAGTCAATGATGCAGTATCTTTAACATAAACTATATAAAAAAATTGTTCTTTTATCAATACTTGTTTATCAACAAATCTCAAAACAATTGCCATCTGCTCTTTTTTGACTCGTCTCTTGCTTTATCCACAATAATGCATAACTTTTTGTCACCAATTTCTTCACAAATTGCATTACAAACTCTACTAACATAAATTTGCAATATCTCTTTTTGTATTGTTGAAGAAGTATAAATAGCATTTTGTGAAGCACTTTTCAAAACATCTTCAACTTTCTCATCAAAAGATGTTAATAGTGATAACAATTCAAGAAAGTTCCTACAATATTTTGTTCCTAACCTTTCATTATGACCTTTAAAAGCATACCCTTGAAATGTCAACCATCGAACAACATTTATACTAGTTCTTAATATTTTCATAGCATTTATACAATTCGCATATACATGATGTTAAATTTATAACATATAAATATATACAAATTAGTTACACGAACTTACCTCAATAATTGTTCGTGTTCGTATGCTACTAATCTAATATTTTTTTCTTATTTTCCTCAATCCAATTCCGAACTAGGTCTATCCGGATCTATATGAGGAAATTTAACTCATTTTAATACAATTCACATTCAATTTTATCCAATTCACATCCTAGACAAAATTACCATTTTGCCCTTATACTTTTAATAAATGACGATTTCGTCGCTAGGCTCGGAAAATGAAATTCATGCAATTTAATCCTTATTGCAAGCCTAACCAAAATTTTCATATAACAATAACAATCCATGTATTTCACAAAAATAAAAAATTTTCCATAAATTTTACATCTTTACACTTTAGTCCCTAAATCACAATTTCATCAAAATTCACTTTACAAAAGTTGTTTATATATTAACAACCTTTCATTTTCTACTATAAATTTCAAATTTTCAGCATGCTCATCCATGACAAACTTTTAATACTTTTATAACTTTACAAGTTAATCCCCAAAATAGGTAGATTAGGTTACTACGATCTCGAAATTAAAAAAGTTACTAAAAATGGGACAAGAATGCTTACCCAATCAAGCCAATTTAGCTTGCTTGAACTCTTTTCTCTTAGCTAGGGTTTCCATGAAAATAATTTGGAGAAAGATGATGATGAAAAAGATGATATTTTGTTATTTAATTTAATTATTATCTTTTATTTTTCCACTTCCCAATTTAGTCCTTTTCTTTTCTTAAATTTTCATGGATGAATCATCACAAACATCTACTACCTTCTCTTAATGATCTATTTTACGTATAAGGACCTCAAATTTTGAATTCTATAGCTATTTAATCCTTCTAGCTACTAGAATTCAACTTTTGCATTTTATGCAATTTGGTCCTTTCTATAATTGAACATGAAATCGGTAAATTTTCCTATCGAAATTTTCAACGTATTTCCTATCATAATGCAAACCATTCAATATTATTAAAATAAATTTTCTTTTTCACTCGAATTTGTGGTCCCGAAACCACTGTTCCGATTTCACTAAAAACGGGCTATTACAATAAACTTTAAATACAATAAAAATGATGGTAAAAAGATGAAAAAGAAAAACCTTAAAAGGTGAATCTTATGTTACGTTTGAAGGAAAAATTCGGTGTTGATAATTGTAGAAGCCCAAATTTGCTGGCCTAGTAAAAATAATAACCCAATCACAAATGGGCCTAAAAATTAAAAACCTAGCCCAAACAACATTAGCATTTTCAGCAGAAATGAGTAAAAGAAACCCTAGGAGCCGCATGCCTCAGGTGGCCTCCTCGTCTGCCACCCCCACCACGTGCACCTTCAACAAGACGCTCGACATCGCTGCTGTTGGCCCTCCACGCGTGTCAGACCACCTGCAGAGAGAAATGAAGGCAAAGAAATAAAGAGCAATCAATAACAATAAAAAAACAGTTTGTAATGGCCTATAAAAAACAACAAGAGCCATTTTTAGTTCTTCTTCGATTTTCTTTGTAAAAAAAAACGCCTAACAGAGATTAGAAATAAAAAAGAAAAAAGGTTGTTGTTTTCTCCTTTTTTGTTTCTTCGATTCATTCATTTCTTTTATTATTACATTTATTTTTTTTCTTTTTTACAAATCTGTTCTAAAAAAAAACTTTTAGTAAAAGAAAATAAAAAAGGGGAAGAGGGGACTTACCGGGGAAGCGCCGTAATCGTGCCCGCGAAGGGTTCTCCCTCGTCGCGGCCGCCAGATCCAAAGGGCGCCGAGGTTATTCTCTTTTTTTTCTTTTTCGGGATTGAGGGCTTAGCCTTCGGGGGTGTTCCAAAGCCGAGGTTAGAGGTCTCTTCTCCATCGCCGGCCATCGGTCTCTGTGGCCGCGATGGTGGCGCGCCGGAGGCCACTGAACCCAAGGGTGGGACGTTTGGAAGAAGAGGGGAAAGGTTTTGAAACTAAAAAAGAAAAAAGAAACAGAGGCTAGAATGAAAACTCTGCTTAAATGCACTAAGTAAAACGGCGTCGTTTGAAGGAGAGTGACCAGCGCATTCTTGCCCTAATGGGTAATTTGCGTCTTTGGTCCCTCCGATTTTGCAGCGCCATTTAATGCAGCCTTTTATTTCTTTTAATTTCGACCATAGAATTTCGCCCCTTTTCCAATTCGGTCCCGCGCAAAGCAATGTGTATATGGGACGGGGAGTATTGCACAATCGGTCCCTCATGTCCTCAGCGTATTTTATTTCAACCCCCTAGTCACCTGTTTTATTTATTTACAGTTTGGCCCCCGGATTTTGGTTTGATTTTAATTTCATCCTTTAGTTCATTTAATTAATTTTTTTTTAAAGAAAAGGGGAGTTCCTCTATTATTTATTTTAAGTTATATATATGTATATATATATGTATATATATATTATTTACCTAATATCTTTCTTATTATTTGTATTATTTGATTTAAGTCATTATATATGCACATACATATTCTTTTATAATTTATATACACGCACGTACTTATGTATATTTCTTATTATATCATATAATTTATATGCATGTACATATTCTTTATTTATTTTAAATACACATTTTTTATATTTCATATTTTCTACATGCATATATATACTTATATATTTACATATTTTAATTCATATACCTATACATGTATACGTCGTAGATTTTTCATATTTTCATAATTTTGTGTACATTCATGTATATCGTTTTACATCTATTCGTTATTTATTTATTTATTTATTTATTTATTTACACTTTCATTATTATTTAGAAAGAAGGATTCGATTTTATTTGCCTATGTATTTGTCATTTTGTATGTTATTGATTGGTCCCTTTTATTATCTTATTTCGTTGCTATTACTCGTGTTGCTTTTATGCCACCGTATTCATTATTGTTTTGCTATGCATATTAACACCGTACATCAAAAAGAAATTTTTTCTAATAAGGCAATATTTTGCATTTTGGAAATTTGAGAAATTGTACCCTAACTTACTGGGTCTCGATTTTCTCATTAAACCCAAATAACAAAATATCCTTTTAAATTTCAAACATATAAAATTTCGAAAATAAAGGAGATATTCTGTATTTAGAAAATTCGAGAAATCGTGCCCTAACTTACTGGGCTTCGATTTTTCTCGTGATTCTAAATAACCGAATATCCTTTTAAAATTCAAATAAATGAGGTTTAAACAAAAAATATATGCAAGCTTACTCTCGAAAATACGAGGTGTCGTGTCCTAACTTACTGAATGTGACATTTTGTTACTTCGAGATAAGAAGGCATTTTTCCATTTTGATTTATCCAAGTAATTTTTTTTAAATAATGCAATATAAAGAAGGATCGTATTTTTAAATTCTTTTCGAGTTTTTAATTTTCGACACCAAGACATTAAGTAATCAACTAGGTACCAATTTTGGGCGTATCGAGGGTGCTAACCCTTCCTCGTGCGTAACCGACTCCCGAACCCGTTTTTCTGAATTTCTCAGACCAAAATCGTTGTTTTAATAAAAATTAAATCGTTTATTAAAAACAACCACTTTTCGAGGTGACCCAATCACACCTCATCAAAAAAAGGATTGGTGGCGACTCCCGTTTTCATTCTTTTTTCAAAATCCAAGTCGACCCCATTTTCATCAAAAAAATGGTGTCAACAGCTTGGCGACTCCACTGGGGAGTAAATTTGTGAGTCAAGCCACGTGTTGATTACTTTTTTGTCTTTTTGTCAAAAATCGAGAATTTAATTTAAATTTACGATCCGTTCATTGCATTTCATTCGTTTTTATTACGATTTTATAGTTGTTGTGTTGGTTTAAGTCTTGATATATTTATGCACTTTGCATTGCATGACCGTTGGTCACACCTTTTAAGTGGGAGTGAGAAGTTATTTCCTTCGTGAGGTCTTCACCTCCGTGCAGGATAGCGGATCGCTTTCGGGATACATCCATACCTATGTCTTCGTGAGATTTTCATCTCCGTGCAGCCATAGGGAAATGTATTCCCCTGAATCGAACTCGATCCGTATGAGCCTATAATGGGTAAGGATCGAGGAATCTGCTGGTTCGGGTACCTTCACTTTAGAGCCGAACCTCATGTAGTGAACCTAAGAGCCTACCGTAGGTAGAACTACTTCAAACCCCTAGTGGTCACCCAAATAGGTGTTCTATCTATTCTTGCTTGCTTTTGCTTTGTACTAACCTGTTGTCTTTTTGGTTATGATTGCATTGCATTTTCATCATAAAAAAAAGGTGTTGATTTACGTTCAGTTGCCAAATAGAGAGCTTGTCATAAGAAAATGAGTTTTTTGATAAAGTGGATAATAATACGGTTGTCCGAATATAGTCTAAGAAAACGTGATAAGAGGAGGATGATTGTCTAATGGAGGACTACACGACTATTGCTCCGTTGCCCAAGGATTCAAAATGACAAAGATTATTCAAGAGCTGCTGAACTGTCTTAAAGAGAAGCTAACGAGTATTACGAGGATAAGTGAGCAACGAGTCACGGGCCAGAGGAAATAGAAGAGACGTTCCTTCTGGAGAGTTCGTGAAATTTATCTTAACGCTCGAATGAAGAAGAGGATCGAATGTCTCCGCCTATAAGGGCAAAACCGTATATATATCCACTTTATGTAAAGAGATTTGTTTTCTAGTAAAGTTGTTCTAATAGAATGGAACCAAGAATCAACGTCTCTTTTTTTCATTCATTTCATACATTTGCATTACATTGCATCATATGCATTAGATTTTCACGAAGTGACCCTAATTAGGTAAAATTATTTCAGTTACCCTGGAAACCAACAAGAATCCGCCAACCACATATCATTACGGTACCCATCGCCAAACAAAAGCAATGGATTAGAGGTTAGAAAGGCTGGAACAAATGCAAAAAGAAATACAGGATAAGATGCAAGAACAATTGGATAAAATCCAGCAGGATGCGCGGGAATCCCAAAAAATTATGAGCCAACTGGCACAATTATTGGCTGATAAAGGAAAGAGCCCTATAATTAATTCGGGAGTTGATCAGGAGGACCCTGTTTATCCTCCAGGTTTTACCCCGACAAGTGCCCAGGCACGATTAGATGTGTGCCCTCAAGGAACATCTGGACCTCAATATCGGGTTGGCACCTCGGTACCAATGCACTTTCAAGTAGGCTCGGGTTCTAATCCCGGGGACAGCCCCACCAATCCGGTGGTCCCTGATCTCGATGATATGGCAGAAATAGAAAAGGCAAGAATGGACCTGCCAAAACAACTTGAGGATCGATGTAGATGGCTAGAGGAAAAATTCAGGGCCATGGAGAACATCGACTATCATTGCGGAATCGACGCCAAGGACTTGAGTTTGGTACCTGATCTAGCACTCCCTCTCAAATTCAAAATGCCGGAGTTTGAAAAGTATAACGGGACTAGTTGTCCTGAAGCTCATATCACTATGTTCTGTCGAAGGATGGCGGGATATCAACAATGATCAACTGTTGATCCACTGCTTCCAAGACAGTCTGATCGGGTCTGCAGCTAAGTGGTACAACCAGTTAAGCCGCGCCAACATCCATTCATGGAATGACTTGGCACAGGCTTTCTTAAAGCAGTACAACCATGTGACAGATATGACACCTGTTAGAATCACATTGCAAAACATGGAAAAGAAGCAAAGTGAGAGCTTTAGGCAATATGCCCAAAGATGGAGAGAGGTAGCGACGCAGGTCCAGCCACCTCTTTTGGAGAAAGAAACCACGATGCTTTTCATCAACACTCTAAAAGCGCCATTCATTAACCACATGTTAGGAAGTACTACCATGAGCTTCTCAGATGTAGTGATGTCTGGTGAAATGATTGAAAATGCAATAAGAAGTGGGAAGATAGATACGGAAGAAGGCATCAAGAGATCAATCCCAAAGCACAAAGACAATGAGGTGAACAACACGAATACATATAGCAAGGGTTATTCAAAACCAATTACGGTGAATCAGCCAAGAAAAATGGTCGCTAACCAACAAGGCTCATTGAGACAAGAACCTGGAGTGAAACCAGGTACTGAGAAGCTCCAGTTCACACCAATTCCAATGTCATATGAAGAGCTGTATCAAAATTTATTCGATGCGCATGTTGTTTCCCCTTCCTATTCAAAACCCCCACAACCTCTATATCCAAAGTGGTATAATACGAACACACACTGTGACTACCATGCAGGAATTACGGGGCACTCAATAGAGAATTGCATCACCTTTAAGAAACTAGTTGAAAAACTCATCAACATGGGTATTGTCAAGTTGGGTGACTCATCTACGGCAGAAAATCTGCTACCCAATCATGATTGACAATAAGGTGAATGCGATGTATGAAGAGATGTTGGGAAGTGTTCACATCAATGACATGCATGAAGACACAATTGAAGAAGGGACTTTGTTAGATGTCAACCCTTATAAACTTGGAAGTGTTCTAAATAAATCAGACTGTAAAAGAAGTCTCTGTAGTATTTAGAGCCTACTTAGAGTAATATTCAGAATAAACTTGTTGCTTTTAGCCTAAAGCAATATGAACTCTTTTTGTGAAATAGGCTCATGTCTGAACGTCGTTATTTTAATGAAATGCATCTTTGCGATCATTTTTTAGCTAATATTCTTTCATTCTTTATGAATAATTATTTTTAATCTTTCATTCTTTCTTCCAAATCATTCATTCATTCATAATCATACTGTACAGATAATTATTCTTAAATTCGTACATTCTTTGTATATTATTTTGCACCTACAACGGGTCCCTGAATATCAACGACATGAATGACACTGCTACAGACTCAGAACCTCCTTTTGAGTGTGACATGTGTTTAGAGGAATCTCATGACTTCGAAGAGGACATAGATTGTGGCCTATCTCCGTACTTATTGAGGAGGGTAGAACAAGATGAAAAACAGATTCCACCTTACGAAAAATCAATGGAGTCCATGACTTCCCCTATGTGGGGCATGAAGGTTGTTAGGTCAATCTCGTCAAAAGAGTCTAGCGGTCATCAGTTTATCTTCACGGGAAGAAGCTGCTTCATATGCCAATGTCACAAAGTCGACAGTAAATTTTTTGAAAAAATCACGTCAGCTTGAAAAGTCGAAAAGGATCATATTTGACAATGCACTAAATTTGAACAAGAGCACAATATCAGAAGTTTGCAGTCTGTTCAAGATTAACACCATATCGCCAAAAAAAACTCTACCAGGGCAACGCCCTCTTTTTGAGCTTATCGCGGTTTCACCTATTGAGGTCGAGATTTCTTTCTCTTTGAATTTTTGGATCCAATCCTAGTTGAAGAGGAATTTTCAAAATATCCATCATGGTCAAATGTACCAAAAGCAAATGGTATGAGTTCACCAAAACAAGGTTTGCTCCAGAGAATTCCACAAGGGGGACCTGACATCAAAAAAGATCATTCCCCTACAAAGGGGACTTCGGAAGAAAGTGGATGCCAAGCCAGAAGGACCTTGTGTGGAAGGCTTTATCAGGGAGAGTGTCGGTATTGACCAAGATGGATGGCAAGAACTTGCCCAATCTTGAGAATTTTGATTCAAGGAACAAATACTTCACTTGAAAAAAAAATTAATGAAAAAGAAAAGAAAGGAAAAATGAGTGAAAAAGGAGAGGCCAAGGTGAAAACCCGCAAAGGGCGCCTTGAGACCAAAGGGGCTTGAGTTGAAAACCCGAACAAGGGCGACTCAAATTTTGGATCAAATTAGGGCATGAGGCGATCAGAGCAGCTCAAATTTTGATCAAATCGGGGCATGTGATGATCTTACTGTACCTGATTCAACAGGAAAGGGTAGGTAGCATCTTGGGGTATCGACAAAGTTTTGTAGATCTCCTAAACACATGTCCAACTCAAAATGGTCTTTCAAAGAGTTGGTACAGAGAAGTTCAAGCTACGATATCTGGGGCATCTTGTCCTCATACTATTTTTTTTTCTTGGAATACTTCATTCTTTTTCAAGATACGTGTTCCCAATCAATTCCCATTTTATTCTTGCTATCCTTGATAGTTTATTCATTTTGAGCTATGCTCTCAAATCAATTCTATTTTATTTATCGTTATGATCTTTTGCAAGCATGTTGCATTGGAATAATGATTAATGGACTAATAAAACTTTCACGAATGAAGTTTTGCATATTACTCTAAAAGTTTCTAAATAATATAGGAACCTGAAACAAGACTATTATTTAGAACACACCAAGTTTAAAAGGAGAAATATCTAAGAAGGAAGAGTCTAAGTTAAAGACTATCCTTTCAGATCTTGTTGTCCAAACATTGATGGAACAAAATGACAAGACGCCGTGTTGGTGACAAAGCTTCAATGAACAAACAAGCAATGTTCACCGGGTGATAAGAAGAGGTTTCTTAGAAGAGAAAATTCTTCATTAATGCATAGGCATTTGGTATGACACATTGGGAATGGTGTAAAGCCAAAGAGTTTCACATTCTGTATCCTTGAATTGCGATGGGAGAAGATTGACAAAAGCTATATCTTTCTACCCTGGGGTTACAGTGGGAGATTGATGGTACAAATTTTATGTCCCAGTGGATTGAACTTCGACGTTCATAATGGGGGGCAATCAGATTAAGTGTTTCTTTGGGTATGCCAGCCGGTCAAGAAGGCATTGTAGCACGTCAGTGGTAAAGCCTTAATAAGCTTTTGCGTGATAATAACCTAAGCATTAAGAAATCACTTTCATGACATTCTGCATTCATCCAAATGTCATTCACACATGTCTAGTTAGGAGTATTTGATTCATTTTGATCATGCCATCCTAATCATTAGGCATAATTAAGTCCACTATACAGGTCATGTTCCCTAGAGAACAGATCAGTAAAAATCGAAACAAACCTTATCTCTCTCGTTTGTAGTAGAGCTGGTTGAAGATAATAGATCTTGCCTTCCTATATTGACAGCGAAGCAGATTGAAAACAAACCTTGCCTCTCTCGTTTGTAGCAGGGCTGGTTGAAGATAACAGATCTTGCCTTCCTGCATTGACGGCGAAGCAAATCGAAGACAAACCTTGCCTCTCTCGTTTGTAGCAGAGCTGGTTGAAGATAATAGATCTTGCCTTCCTGCATTGACAGCGAAGCAGATTGAAGACAAACCTTGCCTCTCTCGTTTGTAGCAGAGCTGGTTGACGATAACAGATCTTGCCTTCCTGCATTGACGGCGAAGCGGATCGAAGACAAACCTTGCCTCTCTCGTTTGTAGCAGAGCTGGTTGAAGATTGCAAATCTTGCCTTCCTGTATTTGGCAGCGAAGCAGATCGAAGATGGCAGATTTTACCTCACTGATTACAGAGGAGTACATTGAAGCCGATAACTCTATCTCCCTGTATTTGGCAGTGGAATAGATTGAAGATTGCAGATCTTGCCTTCCTGTATTTCGCAGCGAAGCAGATCGAAGATGACAGATTTTACCTCCCTGTGACTACAGTGGAGTACATTAAAGCCAATAACTCTATCTCCCTGGTTGGCAGTGGAATAGATTGAAGATTGCAGATCTTGCCTTCCTGTATTTGGCGGCAAAGCAGGTCGAAGATGGTAGATTTTACCTCCCTGACTATAGTGGAGTACATTGAAGCCAATAACTCTATCTCCCTGATTGGCAGTGGAATAGATTGAAGATTGCAGATCTTGCCTTCCTGTATTTGGCAGCGAAGCAGATCGAAGATGGCAGATTTTACCTCCTTGACTACAGTGGAGTACATTGAAGCCGATAATTCTATCTCCCTGTATTTGGCAGTGGAATAGATTGAAGATTGCAGATCTTGCCTTTCTGTATTTGGCAGCGAAGCAGATCGAAGATGGTAGATTTTACCTCCCTGACTACAGAGGAGTACATTGAAGCCGATAACTCTATCTCCCTGTATTTGGCAGTGGAATAGATTGAAGATTGCAGATCTTGCCTTCTGTATTTGGCAACAAGCGGATCGAAGATGGCGATTTACCTCCCTGACTATAGAGGAGTACATTGAAGCCGATAACTCTATCTCCCTGTATTTGGCAGTGGAATAGATTGAAGATTGCAGATCTTGCCTTCCTGTATTTGGCAGCGAAGCAGATCGAAGATGGCAGATTTTACCTCCCTGACTACAGAGGAGTACATTAAAGCCGAGAACTCTATCTCCCTGTATTTGGCAGTGGAATAGATTGAAGATAACAGATCTTGCCCTCCTGCATCGTCAGCGAGGCAGATCAGAGATGGCAGATTTTACCTCCCTGACTACAGTGGAGTACATTGAAGTCGATAATTCTATCTTCCTGTACTTGGCAGTGGAATAGATTGAAGATTGCAGATCTTGCCTTCCTGTATTTGGCAGCGAAGCAGATCAAAGATGGCAGATTTTACCTCCCTGACTACAGTGGAGTACATTGAAGCCGATAATTCTATCTCCCTGTATTTGGCAGTGGAATAGATTGAAGATTGCAGATCTTGCCTTCTTGTATTTGGTAGCGAAGCAGATCGAAGATGGCAGATTTTACCTCCCTGACTACAGTGGAGTACATTGAAACCGATAACTCTATCTCCCTGTATTTGGCAGTGGAATAGATTGAAGATTGCAGATCTTGCCTTCCTGTATTTGGCAGCGAAGCAGATCGAAGATGGCAGATTTTACCTCCCTGACTACAGAGGAGTACATTGAAGCCGATAACTCTATCTCCCTGTATTTGGCAGTGGAATAGATTGAAGATAACAGATCTTGCCTTCCTGTATTTGGCAGCGAAGCAGATCGAAGATGGCAGATTTTACCTCCCTGACTACAGTGGAGTACATTGAAGCCGATAACTCTATCTCCCTGTATTTGGCAGTGGAATAGATTGAAGATAATAGATCTTGCCCTCCTGCATCGTCAGTGAGGCAGATCAGAGATGGCAGATTTTACCTCCCTGACTACAGTGGAGTACATTGAAGCCGATAATTCTATCTCCCTGTATTTGGCAGTGGAATAGATTGAAGATTGCAGATCTTGCCTTCCTCAGATTTGGCAAGAAAGTAGATCAAAGATGGCGATTTTACCTCC
Organism: Gossypium raimondii; assembly: GCF_025698545.1. Lineage (NCBI taxonomy): Eukaryota > Viridiplantae > Streptophyta > Magnoliopsida > Malvales > Malvaceae > Gossypium > Gossypium raimondii. Next base: position 5,094,323 of record NC_068572.1, read on the forward strand.
TTGACTACAAGAGAGTACATTGAAGCCGATAATTCTATCTCCTCAGATTTGGCGGTGGAATAGATTGAAGATTGCGATCTTGCCTTCAGATTTGGCGAATAGAGTGGAATAGATTGAAAGATCTTGCCTTCTGTATTTGGCGTGAAGCGATCGAAGATGGCGATTTACCTCCACGACTACGATGGAGTACATTGAAGCCGATAACTCTATCTCCTGTATTTGGCGGTGGAATAGATTGAAGATAATAGATCTTGCCCTCTGCATCGTCGGTGAGGCGGATCGAAGATGGCAGATTTTACCTCCCTGACTACAGTGGAGTACATTGAAGCCGATAATTCTATCTCCCTGTATTTGGCAGTGGAATAGATTGAAGATTGCAGATCTTGCCTTCCTGTATTTGGCAGCAAAGTAGATCAAAGATGGCAGATTTTACCTCCTTGACTACAGTAGAGTACATTGAAGCCGATAATTCTATCTCCCTGTATTTGGCAGTGGAATAGATTGAAGATTGCAGATCTTGCCTTCCTGTATTTGGCAGCGAAGCAGATCGAAGATGGCAGATTTTACCTCCCTGACTACAGTGGAGTACATTGAAGCCGATAACTCTATCTCCTTGTATTTGGCAGTGGAATAGATTGAAGATTGCAGATCTTGTCTTCCTGTATTTGGCAGCGAAACAGATCGAAGATGGCAGATTTTACCTCCCTGACTACAGAGGAGTACATTGAAGCCGATAACTCTATCTCCCTGTATTTGGCAGTGGAATAGATTGAAGATTGCAGATTTTGCCTTCCTGTATTTGGCAAAAGCGATCGAAGATGGCGATTTTACCTCCCGACTACAAGTGGAGTACATTGAGCCGATAACTCTATCTCCTCAGATTTGGCAAGAGAATAGAGTAAAGAAAACCAGATCTTATCTCCCTAAGCAGTAGTGGAGCAGATCACATCAAGTCTTATCTCCCTAAGCAGTAGTGGAGCAGACGAAAGAAACCAGATCTTATCTCCCTAAGCAATAGTGGAGCAGGTCGAAAATGGCGGATTTTACCTCCCCGATTACGTTGGAGTACATTAAAACCAGTAGTTCTATCTCTCTGGGCAACAGTGGAATAGGGTGAAGATTACAGATCTTATCTCCCTAAGTAATAGTGGAGCAGGTCGAAGATGGCAGATTTTACCTCACTGATTACAGTGGAGTACATTGAAGCTGATAGTTCTATCTCTCTGGGCAACAGTGGAATAGATCAAAGATTACAGATCTTATCTCCCTAAGCAATAGTGGAGCAGGTCGAAGATGGCGGATTTTACCTCCCCGATTACGGTGGAGTACATTAAAGCCAGTAGTTCTATCTCCCTGGGCAACAGTGGAATAGAGTGAAGATTACAGATCTTATCTCCCTAAGCAATAGTGGAGCAGGTCGAAGATGGTGGATTTTACCTCCCTGATTACGGTGGAGTACATTGAAGCTGGTAGTTCTATCTCCCTGGGCAACAGTGGAATAGAGTGAAGAGCACAAATCTTATCTCCCTAATCAGTAGTGGAGCAGATCACATCCAGTCTTATCTCCCTAAGTAGTAGTGGAGCAGACTAAAAACACAAATCTCATCCCCATGGAGTCGTAGCAGAGTAGATTGAAGTCATATCTCTCTAAAGATGCCGTAAAGAGGATCGAAGTAATAAGACGCAGTGGATCGGAGCAGTACCCAAAGAAGCCAAGCCTCGGCGAGACTAGACAAATTTGGTCCTTCTTAGTCTTTGCTCTGTTCTCGTTACACGAAAACAAGCAAAGAGGGGCAGCTGTAGAAGCCCAAATTTGCTGGCCTAGTAAAAATAATAACCCAATCACAAATGGGCCCAAAAATTAAAAACCTAGCCCAAACAACATTAGCATTTTCAGCAGAAATGAGTAAAAGAAACCCTAGGAGCCGCATGCCTCGGGTGGCCTCCTCGTCTGCACCCCCACCACCGGGCACCTTCAACAAGACGCTCGACATCTTGCCATTGTTGGCCCTCCACGCGTGTCGACCACTGCGCAGAGAGAAATGAAGGCAAAGAAATAAAGAGCAATCAATAACAATAAAAAAACAGTTTGTAATGGCCTATAAAAAACAACAAGAGCCATTTTTAGTTCTTCTTCGATTTTCTTTGTAAAAAAAAAATGCCTAACAGAGATTAGAAATAAAAAAGAAAAAAGGTTGTTGCTTTCTCCTTTTTTGTTTTTTCGATTCATTCATTTATTTTATTACATTTATTTTTTTTCTTTTTTACAAATCTGTTCTAAAAAAAACTTTTAGTAAAAGAAAATAAAAAAGGGGAAGAGGGGACTTACCGGGAAAGCGCCGTAATCGTGCCCGCGAAGGGTTCTCCCTCGTCACGGCCGCCAGATCCAAAGGGCGCCGAGGTTATTCTCTCTTTTTTCTTTTTCGGGATTGAGGGCTTAGCCTTCGGGGGTGTTCCAAAGCCGAGGTTAGAGGTCTCTTCTCCATCGCCGGCCATCGGTCTCTGTGGCCGCGATGGTGGCGCGCCGGAGGCCACTGAACCCAAGGGTGGGACGTTTGGAAGAAGAGGGGAAAGGTTTTGAAACTAAAAAAGAAAAAAGAAACAGAGGCTAGAATGAAAACTCTGCTTAAATGCACTAAGTAAAACGGCGTCGTTTGAAGGAGAGTGACCACGATTCTTGCCCTAATGGGTAATTCGTCTTTGGTCCCTCCGATTTTGCGGCGCCATTTAATGCACCTTTTATTTCTTTTAATTTCGACCATAGAATTTCGCCCTTTTCCAATTCGGTCCGCAGAAAGCAATGTGTATATGGGACGGGGAGTATTGCACAATCGGTCCCCCATGTCCTCAGCGTATTTTATTTCAACCCCCTAGTCACCTGTTTTATTTATTTACAGTTTGTCCCCCGGATTTTGGTTTGATTTTAATTTCATCCTTTAGTTCATTTAATTAATTTTTTTTTAAAGAAAAGGGGAGTTCCTCTATTATTTATTTTAAGTTATATATATGTATATATATATGTATATATATATTATTTACCTAATATCTTTCTTATTATTTGTATTATTTGATTTAAGTCATTATATATGCACATACATATTCTTTTATAATTTATATACACGTACGTACTTATGTATATTTCTTATTATATCATATAATTTATATGCATGTACATATTCTTTATTTATTTTAAATACACATTTTTATATTTCATATTTTCTACATGCATATATATACTTATATATTTACATATTTTAATTCATATACCTATACATGTATATACATACTTACATATATTTTATATTTAACAATCTCACAATATGTATACGTCGTAGATTTTTCATATTTTCATAATTTTGTGTACATTCATGTATATCGTTTTACATCTATTCGTTATTTATTTATTTATTTATTTATTTACACTTTCATTATTATTTAGAAAGAAGGATTCGATTTTATTTGCCTATGTATTTGTCATTTTGTATGTTATTGATTGGTCCCTTTTATTATCTTATTTTCGTTGCTATTACTCGTGTTGCTTTTATGCCACCGTATTCATTATTGTTTTGCTATGCATATTAACACCGTACATCAAAAAGAAATTTTTTCTAATAAGGCAATATTTTGCATTTTGGAAATTTGAGAAATTGTACCCTAACTTACTGGGTCTCGATTTTCTCATTAAACCCAAATAACAAAATATCCTTTTAAATTTCAAACATATAAAATTTCGAAAATAAAGGCGATATTCCGTATTTAGAAATTTCGAGAAATCGTGCCCTAACTTACTGGGCTTCGATTTTTCTCGTGATTCTAAATAACCGAATATCCTTTTAAAATTCAAATAAATGAGGTTTAAACAAAAAATATATGCAAGCTTACTCTCGAAAATACGAGGTGTCGTGTCCTAACTTACTGAATGTGACATCTTGTTACTTCGAGATAAGAAGGCATTTTTCCATTTTGATTTATCCAAGTAATTTTTTTTAAATAATGCAATATAAAGAAGGATTGTATTTTTAAATTCTTTTCGAGTTTTAAATTTTCGACACCAAGACATTAAGTAATCAACTAGGTACCAATTTTGGGCGTATCGAGGGTGCTAACCCTTCCTCGTGCGTAACCGACTCCCAAACCCGTTTTTCTGAATTTAGCAGACCAAAATCGTTGTTTTAATAAAAATTAAATCGTTTATTAAAAACAACCACTTTTCGAGGTGACCCGATCACACCTCATCAAAAAAAGGATTGGTGGCGACTCCTGTTTTCATTCTTTTTTCAAAATCAAAGTCGACCCCGTTTTCATCAAAAAAATAGTGTCAACAATAATAATAGGCATTAATAGCAATAATAAAAAGGACTTCTTTTTCACGAGGTAACAAATTAAATTTCAACCTTAATTCATAGATAATGTTAGATTGAAAAGTGACCAATTACCACTCAGTAAAAGAAAGGGGCTCTAAAGTTTAAATCATGGTGGTTGGTGAGACCATTATATAATATATATTATATAAATATTTAAATTAACAAGTTAATATGTGAAATGAAAAAAAAAAGGTACATGGTTGAGCATTCAAACTTGCAAAGGGGCTAAATAGAAACTTGAAGGGGGGCAAATTTTTCAAAAGTCAAAAGGTTAAATGATAAATATACATTTTTATAATTGGGGGGTGGGGTTTGGGCCCTTGTCACTCGTTAGCTTTGCCATTGCGTCAAGGTCCACTTGAAATGTACACCCAAGTAACAAGTCGAGATTTCTCAAATTTTAGTAATTTTACTTTCAACATTTAGAGCTTACGAATATTTCATTTTATCATCGTTTTAAAAACTTTATAATTTTATAAATAGGGGAAAAAGTAATACTCGAGAAAGGGTGAGTAAAATTATTTTATTTTATCAACAAACTCTTAATCAATCTAATGACAAGAATATATTATTATAGGCAAGAGAACTTAAGTTAACCATCAAACATTCCATTTATTTTTCTTAATTACAATATATATAAATATTATGGTCCTGTGGGGTCCACCAAAAGAGACATTTAGAACTTAAGAAAGCCAATCTGGGCTTAAAAAAAAAAGAGTGTTAGGAAGTCAACACTTGGGTTCTGGAACCTCACTATAAAAACAAATATCGGTGAGTGTGGTTAGTTACTTGTGCAATGTTCAGTGCAGCACCTTGATTGAAGCTAAAGGTAAAGGTGATCAATCTAGCTTGGGATTTTTGGTGTGATGGCTTCAACGCGGAACTTTAAGAATCGGATCTTGGAGGAGCTCGAGGATATCCAAAATGATCCTCCTGAATTTTTCAGCTTAGGCTCCATTTCTTCTCTCCTCTTCACCTATTTCCTTTTGTCATTGGAATTAATAATGCTATAGATGTAAATGAAGTTGATAGCAAAAGGTTAGCATGTTTCGCAAAAAGAGAATATTTCCGGGTATTAGCTTGGGTGGATGTAAGAATTCATCATTGCACCATTATTTCTGTTAAATATGTGATAAAATTGTTTAGGACTGCAACGTGATATATTTTCTGATTGCACTACCATCTAACACTTGTTTTACCTTTTTATTATTGATGGCATGATAAGCTCCTAAGAATGAAGACAAGTCTATTTGGCAAGCAACTATGCCGGGTCCTCTGAGCAGTCCATATGAAGGTGGGACGTTTGAACTCAGCATTCATCTCCCTCCGGACTATCCATTAAAACCACCCAAGGTGCTTCATAACGTCGATGTTAATATATACTGAGGATAGAATAGCATCAAATTTATTTTCAAAGAGAAATTTATTGTAACCAGAGAACTATGGGCCGTCAATGCTGAGCTAGACTGTGCTAAATCTTGAAGTTACATAGTAAATAATAGGACAACGTTATTTCATGATTTTCCAACCTTATAACATATTAATGACCCCCCAACTTGTAGTTTTGTTCACCTAACCTCTCTTTTTCTTCTTTTATCTTCTCTTTCGATTCTTTTTCCTTCCATTTAGGTTGCTTTCAGGACCAAGATCTATCACCCTAATATTGACAGCGATGGTGGTAGCATTGGCATTGATATTTTGAAGGATAAAAACTGGCTCCCCGGCCGCACCATAAAAGAGGTTATAATTTGCTCAAACCTCCTAACTGCATCCAAGTAAATGAATATTTCAGTTTGAAAATTACATTTCCCTGTTATGCTATTTCTCAACCATTCTTTGTCAAAAACTAGATTATGAGATGCCAATGGGTGAAAGAAAATAAATTATATAAAATCAGCCCCAACCCACACCTAAAAGTAATTGAATCTCTAATCATTTTCAGATTAACTTAAAAGTTGTAGTTTGAGTTATTTCATTTTTTTTTTAAAATATAAAATTATTGGAAGGCATTAATGCTTTTATAATAAAATTTATTGTTTCTTTTAATTGAATTGGTATTTAATTAATCAGAGCTATTCTATTAAAATGAATTTTACATCAAGCCATTGGTCAAATAGGTTGCATAATGGATCATTAGTGTCATTTTGAATCTAGTCACTGTCACCCCGGTTAAACTTTATCTTTGCTTGGTTAACTGGTATTTAGTTATATTTATTATATTTGTTAGATGCGGAGAAGTATAGTTGTATATGTTTTGATTTTATAGGTGCTGCTGGCAATCTACTTAATCTTAGGGGATCCACAACTCGATAACCCATTGGAGGAGAACACTTCCAACATGGTCAAGACAGTTGCTCGGAAATGGACGCAGATGTATGCTATGGTAAGCTAAAATGTCATATTTACAAAAATGAAATTTATATTATAATTGTGTGGGTCAAGCAGGATAAAGACAACCCAATTTTGACTTTTAAAAAAAAATTTAAAACTCAAAACTGAAATAAAATAAAAAAAATTACAAATTTAAACACATTTTCAGTGCTTCCTTGGATGTAGCTAAAGACGATCTAGCTAGGATTTTCTTCTCTTTTATTTAAATAAAAAAATTGTTTGTTTTGGGTTTTAGGGTCCTGCTTATAAAAGAATCTCGGAGGAGCTTAAGAGTCTCGAGAAATCTAATCCAAGCTATGCCAACGCAGGTTTGATTTTTACACTCTCGTTGTTTATTTGTTGTGGTTTTTCCTCAAAAATCCTTTTTCATTTGTTTTTATATGAAACTCCTTTTTCGGGGGTCTTATTGATTGCCACACATATCCATTTGTTGTTAAGTTGGTAGGTAATCATTCCAATTATGGTTTTGCATGTAAGAACTCATCATCGCACCATTATTTCTATTAAATGTGGTGAGATTCTTTAGGAGTGTAACATGTTATATTTTGTCAAGGCAAATGGGAAAAAGGGTTGGTTGGTATGTGTACGATCAGTTGTAGATTGAGTATTCCATCTAACATTTGTTTTACCTCATTTTTATTAATGATGGAATAAGGTCTTGTTGATGGAGACATGTTTCATTGGCAAGCAGCTATCTTGGATCTTCGAGGGACTCCATATAATGGTGGAATGTTTCAAGTTGACATTCATTTCTCTCGCCAATATCCAAATGAACCACCCAAGGTGCAAATAGTAGGGTGAAGTTAATTCATGATTTTTTAACCTTATAGCATGCTTGTTTAGCTGCTAATTAATGACCACCAACTTTACCTTTTAGTTTTGCTCACCTAACCTCTTCTTTGCTTTTTTTATATTCTCTTTTGATTTTTTTTCCTCTTCCATTTAGGTTGTGTTCAGGACAAAGATCTTTCATCCTAATATTGATGAGAATGGTAGCATTGGCCTTGATATTTTGAAGGATCGGTGGAGCAAAGACCTCAGCATTTCCCAGGTTATTTGCTCATAGTCCTAACTGCCTTAAAGAAAAATGCATACTTTAATTTGAACATATGTTATTATTTAGGTCATCTATCAACCATGTACCCTTTAAAATGAAATAAACAGCAAGCCCTTTTAAGTATTGCATCAACTATTGCTTTGCTGGGTTTACTAGTATTAGAGGTGGAGATGTTTTCTTATATTTGTTTGGATTCTAGGTTTTGCACTCAATTAGGTCACTCTTAAAGAATCCAAATCCCGATGCCCCATTGGTGCCATGGATTGCCCACATGTGCAAGACCAATTGTAGCGAGTACGATACAACTGCACGGAGCTGGACCTTGAAGTATGCTAAGGGTTAATGTGCTGCTATGCATGCAATAGGAGCGCTTCATTCTATCTTGCTTTTATCTTTAAATTATTGTATTAATAAACGAAACAATGTTGTCATCTGAATGGACAATGAAATTAGTCTGTGTAAGCTGTGACATGTATCACGGCCAAATCGCTTTGGATTTAGGTTAATTTTGGGTTTATGTCTTTTGAGTTTAGAGCTCAAGTTTTTCATGCCAATTTGTTATAAGTTTAATTTATTTTGTGTTCAAGTCATTTGAGTTACTTGTTTGGTTTATTTTGGGTTTGAGTTGTTTTGGACTCAAATCTTCTTGGATTCTACTCAATTTCAGGTTTGAGGGTCAATTTGACTTGAATTCGTTATTGTTTTTTATGATAGATAAAATTTTGTTAGGTGTTGGTAACTTGGATTGGGTTTTTATGTTTGGTAAATTTCACTATTCTCAATAAAACTGTCCACTTGCGTGACAGTCACTAATTTAATTATAACTTGTGCTACGAAACTCAAAATTTTTATCCGTAAATTTTTCATGAAACTAGACTTACATATCTTTTTACCATAAAATTTTTATAATTTTTGGCTTAGCCAATAAGTACAGTTTATTCATTAAATCTCCCCTATTTCACTGCTTGACAATTCTGACCTCTCTTCACTAAAAATTAATTATCTCATTGTACAGAACTCGGATAATGTTCTCGTTTTTTTATTTTTAAAGTAGACTCACTAAGGAATCTAGAAATATAAATTATAACTCATAATTATTTCTGTACAATTTTTAATGATTTTCTAAAGTCAGAACAGGGGACTTCAAAAACTATTCTAACCCTGTCTCACTAAAATTCAAATATCTCATCATAATATAAAATCCCTTTGCCTACATCGTTTCTTTCATATGAAAATAGACTCAATAAGCTTTAATTCTATATCTCATTCACTCCTAATTCCATTTCTACTATCCTTGGGGATTTTTCAAAATCACATCAATGCTGCTGTCCAAAAACTGTTCCGTTGCAAATTTTTACTCTCTTATAATTTATTTGTATTAACTATCATTTTGGCATATTTAACACCAAAACATGTTCTTAAATAGTCATTTCAATAGCTAATCATTATCAAATATTTACAAGCTATTCATTAGCCATATCATAACGGCACACACACACAAAATGACTAAGTCCCTATACATGCCATAACTTAAAACGTTTCAAATTACAAAATACCGAGATGGTTTGTTGATAGTGTGAAACGATCTCTAACGTCCTTACGATCCCCGAATTGGCTTGTATATACTATATAAAAAAATAAGGAAAATAAAGGGAGTAAGCATAATGCTTAGTAAGTTTACAAGTAAATAAATAACAATATTTATCATAAATAATTATACTCATAAATTATCATCAAGTATCATGATCTTTACTTTCTTCTTTACTTACTCTCTTACTTGTTTACTTACTTGCTTACTTAAATAACTCATGATTATACCTTACTCCTCTCTTGCTGAAATTTTGTTCTCAACTGATAACTGAGATATTCTTAACCCTTATAACTCACCTGAATCTATTTATTATGCTTTTGCTTGAACTTTCATGTAACATAATCTATTTACTAGCCCGTTGAACCACTTGGAATTCTAAGGATACTCGGGTCTCCTGTCTGATAATAACATGCCAAAGCCATGTCCCAAACATGGTCTTATATGGGACGTATCATGTACTACCAATGCCATATCCCAGATATGGTCTTACATAGGAGTTCTCATATTGGTGCCAACGCCATGTCCCAGACATGGTCTTACATGGGACTTATCATAACCTCAATAATGCCAATGTCATGTCCCAGACATGGTCTTACATGGGATCTCATTCCCCTAATGTCATGACATTTGTATCCAATACATTTCTAATGTTTCAACGGGACTTTTTAACACTGATTCTCAATCATCTCTTACTTGAGTCAACATTAAATAATTTCATGAAATAAGTACATAATTGCTGGAAAATAACAACATTAATCATAATTATTGAAATATTGCATTTATTTACCGTAAACCTACCTCGGTACAAAATACGATCAAATCTAGCAACTTAGTCCTCAACCTTTTTCTTTCCCCGGTCCAACTCCGGATTTCGTTCCTCTTGATCTATAATAGCAAATTTAGCTTATTTAATATTCACATTCATCAAAACAGTCCTTGACTCACATTCATCAAAACAGTCCTTGACTCTAACTTTGGAAAAATTACAATTTTGCCCCTAAATTTTTGCATATTTACACTTTTATCCCAAAGCTCGGAAATTAAACTTTATCCCTTATTCTTATGTTTTATGACATGCTGAAAATCTTTCCCTTCTATGGCAACATCAAATTCCCACTCTAACATTTACTTATGAACATTAGGTATTTTTATCGATTATGTCGTTTTACTCGTTTTCACTTAAAATCGCCTAGCAAAAGTTGTTTAACATAATTTCAATCTTCGTATTCTACCACAAAACATCAAAATAAACACATTTCACCTATGGGTATTTTTCCAAATATGAACCCTAACATGAATTAATGGTAGAATAAGCTAAACCGAGCTATGAGGACTCCAAAAGCATAAAAAAACATTAAAAACGGGGCTTGGATGCATTTACTATGAGCTTGAGATAGTGAAGAAACCCTAGCTATGGTGTCCTTGAAGTTTTGGCCCTTAAGGAGAAGATGAGCACATTTTGCGATCCTTTTCCCTTTTAACTCTTTTTATTACCAAATGACTAAAATGCCCTTCATTAAAACTTCAGTTATTTTTATCTATGCATGCCCATTTTTGTCCGTGAAAATATAATGACCTAATTACCATTTAAGGACCTCTACTTCAATTATGCACTTCAATTAAATCCTTTATCATCTAAAACTCATATTTACCCACTTCAATTATGGCATGTATAGATAGTCTATTACACTCGCTATGTTAGTCCGAGAATCGACTAAATCGTAGCTCTGATACCACTAAATATAACACCCCTTACCAGAGACCGTTTCTGGAGTCGAGCATGAGGCGCTATCTAACTTAACTTACTAGTTCGGAGCATAAAAATTTGCTTTTAGAATTAATTTTAGTCACAACAAAACTTTCCACCTGTGCGACAGTCACTAATTTAATTATAACTCGATTTACAAAACTCAAAATTTAAATTCGTAATTTTTTGTTAAAAATAGACTCATATATATTCTTACCATAAAATTTTTAGAATTTTTAGTTCAGCCAATTAGTACAGTGTATTAATTGAAGACTCCCCTGTTTCACTGTCTGACTATTCTAACCACCACTCATTAAAAATCAATTATCACAATATACAAATTTCATATGGTGTTTCCGCTTGTTTCTGTAGAAAATATACTCACTAAGGAATCTATATATATAAATTATGACTCATAATTCTTTCTGTACAATATTTAATGAATTTCTAAATTTAGAACAGAGGACTTCAAAACCATTCTAACCTTGTTTCACTAAAATTCAAATATCTCAAAATATAGAATTCCTTTTCCTACACTGTTTCTTTCATGTAAAACTAGACTTGATAAGCTTTAATCCTATATATAATTCACTCTCTAATTCCATTTCTACTATTTTTGGTGATGTTTTAAATTCACGTCACTGTTGTTGTCCCAAAAACTGCTTCTTTGCAAAATTTTTACTTTTTATAGTTTCTTTGTTTTCATTACCATTTAAGCATACATAACACCAAAACAAAGAAACTATACATGCCATAACTTTAAACGTTTTGAAATCACATAATACCGAAATGTCTGTTGATAGTGTGATATGAGGCTCCGACGATCCCCAATTCGAGCAAGCTCAAAACACTATAAAAAAAGGAAATGAAGAAAGGTGTAAGCTACTAATAGCTTAGTAAGTTACATGTAAACAATAAGTACTCATTTAATAATTAACATTTTTAACATATAACTAATCAATACATTTCTTAGCAATTTCAATTACTTACACATGCACAATCTTACCAATTCACTTGCACATACATTTATACACTTAACCTTTATCACATATGCTCATTCATTCAAATGTACCTACATACACACTTCATTTCATGTTCACTTTAACTCATTATTAATCCCGTTGAACACTCGGAATATACATGGATACGTAGAGAATTAGCACATAAGTGCCACACTAATATGTAGCTGAAGCTACCACTGATATGTAGCCGTAGCTACCACCGAATTGTAGCCGAAGCTACCGCTAATCAATAACATTGGAAATGTCCACGGGCCTGCTCATATAAGCTATCAGGTGTCTGCAACACATGCTAGATCACCCAGCACCCAGGACTCACTGTAACATTGTAATACTGGTCTCTAGTGACATGTCACTTGTATCCACTTATATTCCTAAGTTTAACTCGGAATTTACACTTAACACTTTATTTTAAACACTTATCACTTGAATAATTCATGAACAATTTTCCTTCCACTTTCAATATTAATTCACATATCAAATATAATTCACAGTTTATAAAAATATATTGCTATTATTTACATGTAACTTACCTCGGATGCAAAATGACTATTTTCGTAAATTAGTCGATAACCTTCTCTTTTCCCCGATCACTTCTACTATTTCTTCTGTCTTGATTTATATTAACACAATTTAATATATTTTATCAACATTCCATTCAAATACAATTCATACAAAATATTTTGGCAAATTTACATTTTTTCCATAACTTTTCAAGAATTACACTTTCATCCCAAAGCTCGTAAAAATAAAATTCACTAAATTTCTTAAATTTCAAACCTCACTAAATCATATTTCATGCTCACATCTGCCCTCAGTTTCACAAAATCAAAACTTTATGCACACTTTACTATCTTTCACAATTTAGTCCTTTTTCAACATTTTTATCAAAATTTATCTAGTAAAACTCGTAATTAACACTTTAAACATTCATTATCTAACATCACTCATCAAATTACAACTTTATCATGAATGGGTCAATTTTTAAAATTTAATTCCATTTAAAATAAATGGTAGAAACATGGAATGCAAGCCTCAATAAGCATAAAATTACGAAAATAATTAAAAACGGGTCAGAAATCACTTACAATTGAGCTTAGAAAAATTAAGAACCCTAGCTATGGTAACATGGAATTTTTGGCAGCAAGCTCCAATTTTGAAGAAGATGAACACTTATTTTCATCTTATTTTGTCTTTTATTCAATTTTGATAAAAATGCCCTTGACCCATTTACTTAGATATTTTTTCTAGAATTACCTTTATGTGTCTATAACACTAATTTATGGTCTATTTTCCACATAAACACTTCCAATTTCATGCAATAATTCAATTAAGTCATTTAATCACTAATTAGTCACACTTGCATTTTTTCTCAATTTAGTCCTAAAAATTCAATTAGGCACTAAATCATTAAAATTTCCTATCCATATTTTCACACAATATTTCAATCAATCGGTAATTAATAAAAATTTATAAAATTAAACTATTTCACTTCGGATTTGTGGTTACAAAACCACTGTTCTGATTAGGCCCTATTCCGGGCTATCACATTGTCTCTAATGAAGATTAGTTACAGGACTTAAATATCCATTAATTACAGGATGGAAATTTTAGAAGGGCTCTTCAAAGAGTTGGAGACTCTCCTGATAGATCTTCCTAATTATGGTAGCGCAGGTTCGATTTCTACTCTCTTTTTTCGCTTTCTCTCACCCCATTGCATCATTGTTTCTGTTAAATGTGTCAAACAAGTTATACTTTCCCAATGCAAATGAAAGAAAGGATTGGGAATTTTACTAGGAAAATGAATTGATACGGTCACTTTCAGGTGGGGTATTCCATCTAATACTTGTTTTTACTTCCCATTTATTAATGATGGAATAAGGTCCTGTTCATGGAGACTTGTTTCATTAGCAAGCAACTATCATGGGTCCTTCAGGTAGTCCATAAGCTGGTGGAGTGTTTCTAGTCACACTTTATCTCCATCACGACTATCCATTTAACCACCTACGTGGCAGGATAAAGTCAAAAAAATTTAAGAGAAGGGTGGAGATAGTATCTAATAATATTTTTAATAAATAAAAATAAAAAAATTTAAAATTTATTTGAATTGCATTCTTTAGTCATTGATCTCACTAAAATTATCAATTATTTCGTTCACATTAAATTTTTTTGCAATTTCTTTCTCAATGTAGACAACTTAAAAACTTCTCAAAAATCATTTTTCATCTTGCTACTAAGTCGAGTCTTCACAATCTTCACTGTAAAAAAAGTAAGTTCTATGGATGCAAGTTAAACTGTAAAAGTTAATATAAGACGAATTAATCTGTAACACCCCCTACCTGTATTCGTCGCCGGAATAGAGTACGTGGCATTACTGGAGTTTACTGAATTAATTTTATGTTATTACGAGTTAATTACTATTCATTTAGCAAAACATGTCATGACGTCCTTTACATGGGTCTCCAAAGCCCAAAACACACTTCGGGCCCAAACCGAGATTAAATCGAAACCATAGGGAATTTTTCACAAAATCCCAATTTTTTTTATGAACTCAATATAATCCCTTTATAAATGTCCAATCTTCCCTGCAAATTTTAAAACCGAGACCAATCCAAACCAACCAATCCATTTCAATCAATTTGATACCAAATCATACTTCTATTATAATTATAGCATTTATCATATTCATCACTCTTTACTTTAATACATATTCATTAAACAAGTTTTGGCATTTATGTAATTATCAAACTATATACATGTCATATAAATCAAAAAGAAATTTACAAAAGCTACCAGAGATAATCTGGATAGTGTGATCCTCAGTGTTGATCCGATCCTCCGTATATTTTCACATCAATCTACAAGAGACATTGAATACACTTAAGCTTATAGAAACTTAGTAAGTTAATAAGCATAAAACATAAATCTTACCAAACATTCATACACTTATACATTATACATCATTACTAAGTTCACCTATCAACCACAATCATTGGTGAGTTCCCTTGTATTAACTCACTACCACTTATCCATTTACTATAATTCTTTTAGGCCCATTTGTCACTTACCATCCTTAATCAAATTAGGGAACGGTTACGGAAAATTGAGTACTTCACTTCCACTTTACCATAGTATAACTATGGTCTTGCGTATGATCACTTATCACTTTTTGAAGCCATAGCCTGCCACGGTCTTACACGGATCACATTTATCACTTGTCACTTGTCACTGATCAGATTAGCGTAGCTAAAGCTACCACTTATCACTTGTCACTGATCAGAACTACTCAAATCCTACGTTCCGCTCAATTTGATCATTTATTCGGTTTTTGCATTTTTATTTTATTCCCATTTCATCAGCAACTATATCTCATCATACATTATATAATTCATGAAATTAACATTTAATCATTAAATTTCAGCAATACGAACTTACCTAGGTCGATTTGCAGAATTTGTGAAAGTTTAGGGACTAATCAGCTACTTTTTCTTTTCCTCAACTTGCTTCGGGTTCTCGATCTATCATTTTAAAACCATTCACTTATCAGTATTGACTTCACCTTAACTCTATTTCACATCCTTAATGTTTATAACCCGTTTAAAAGTAACATTATCTATAATTTCACTATTTACTTATGTATATTCAATGTTGTCCATCCGTTTCATAGTCACTAAATTATTTTTATCTTGAGCTACAAAACTCCAAATTAGGATTCACTAATTTTAACTGAAACTAGACTCACATATCTTCTTACCATAAAATTTTCAAAATTTTTAGTTTAGCCAATAAGTACAATCTGTTCTTTAAAGTCACCTCTGTCCTGCTGTCTAATAGTTCTGACCCTTCTTCACTAAAAATTAATTATCTCCTCGTATGGAATTCGGATGATGTTCCCGTTTATTTCTCTTGAAAATAAACTCATTCAGGATTTTAAAAATATAAATTTAAGCCCCCAATTATTTTTCTTCAAAATTTGATGATTTTCTAAACTCAGAACAGAGGAACCCGAAATCATTCTGACCTTGTCTCACAAAATTTATTATATCTCATGATTTACAATTCCATTGCTTACATCGTTTCTTCTATGAGAAATTAGACTCAATAAGCTTTAATTTCATATTTATTCATCCTCTAATTCGATTCCCAAAATTTTTGGTGATTTTTCAAAGTTAGGCTACTGCTGCTATCCAAAACTGTTTTAGTGCAAAATGTCGATTTTCATTTTGCCCCAAATTTCACAGTTCATACAATTCAGTCTTTGCTCAATTAACCCATCAATTAAGTTAATTTTTCTCAATTAGTTCTTCACCTAGACATTATAAGTTATTTCACAACTATTAAAATTTAGAATTTCCACATAAAACCCTAACTTCACACTCTTTTACTATTAGGTCCCAAACATTCACTTTTTATTCAATTTAAATAAAATCAGCATATAAACAATTTAAAGCTCTAATTCCATGCTAAATCACCATATAATTCCAACACAAATTCATAGAAAATCTCAATTTCTTTCATAGAATCAAAAACTAATGAATTCAACAAGTGGACCTAGTTGTAAAAGTCACAAAATCACAAAAATTACAAGAAATAATCAAGAATTGAACTGACATGATTCAAATATATGAAAAATCAGCTTAGAGGGACTCTTCAATGGCGTTGTTGGCTAAGAAATATGAAGAATTGCCTAGAAACTCTTTTAATTAAGATTTTTATTTGTTAATTTTGCAAAATTTCCAACTTTGCCCTTATTACATCAATTTTCCAGATTATTTTTCTTTCTTATGCCGCCTCAACTATCCCCTATTGGCATATTTGTGCCTTAAGTCCCTCCTTATTCATCACTTAAGCTATTTAATCACTTTAGCAAGTTTTGCACCCTTTTCAATTTAGTCTTTATCATTCAATTGACTACCAAAATGTTAAATTTTCCTATCGAAACTTTAATACTAACTTATTCACACTCCTTAAATATTCATAAAAATATTTATGACTCAATTTTAAATTTTGAGGTCTTGATACCTCATTTTTATCTCAATTTATCTAATAATTTCCTTTAATACGTAAAATTCACTAATCCGAAAAATATTTCTAAAATCACGCCTAACTTTTACTTGCTAATATCTAAACTCACATGTCGGATTTAGTGATCTCAAATCACTATTCTGACACCACTGAAATTTGGGTCGTTACATAATCTATAAATGAGTAGGTACTTAACTGACTTTCCACTCTCAACTAAGTTTCTACAATGTTCAAAACGTGTTGATATTTTTTCTCAAATTAGGATGCTTACATACATCAAGTTCATAATGCTTAACTCATATGGGAGATGCTTTTTCTCTTGTTGAGAAAAATCTTCAAGATAGAACTTATTTACAAGAATATAAATTTTCTTAACATCAAATAACTTGAAAAACTCTTTAGGATCTAAAGTTGTAGCTAGGAGAGAAGCTCGAATTTGTTAAATCTACTCTTCAATTCTTGCAACTGAGTATCTATTGTAGCAAAAAATATATCCACTCGATAATGATGCTTCACTATAACATCTTCTTTCTTGTTACGACTACGACCCACAATGTATTGATCATTCATATATGGAAAATCCAACTCCCAAGTTTCAAAGAAGGATATCATATTTTTCAACAATTCATCCCATCCATCATCTCTTAGCTTTTGAAATAAATATTTTGTTGTCGAAACTAAATTCATGATGTTTAATATATCTTGAGAACGACGTTGCAAAACTTGACAAAAATTATCAGTAATCCCCAAAACTTCCTTCATCATATGCAAAATAAAAATAAACTCAAAAGACCTCAATCTATTATAGGTGCTATAAGCTTCTCATCGCTGAGAATAGTTAGGAGTGATATGTTTTAGATTTTCAAAAATTGTGGTAGTTGCATTATACATCGTTAGTAAACTAATAACTGAATTTAAATGAGCACTCTATCGAGTCTTACCAGGACACAAAACGCAAATCTTGTAACAATCCAATTTTCAGTAGTGTCCAAAAAGTGATTTGAGATCACTAAATTCGATGAAATATTTTAAAAAAATTTATTAATTAATAATTATAAGTTAATCGTGATTTTAGAATTATTTTTGAATTAGTGAATTTTCTGATTTAAAAGAAATTATTAGGTAAATTGGGTCAAAAACGAGGAATCAAGACCTCGATATTATAAACTGAGCCATAAATATTTTTATAAATATTTAGGAAGTGTCATTAGGGTAGTATTAAAGTTTCGTTAAGAATTTTAACATTTCGATGGTTAATTGATTAAAAATGACAAAAGTGAAAAAAAATGTATTCTCGGGACTCCGTTCCGGTAAATTTGACTCATAAATATTTATTATAAATATTTGCAAATATTTATAAAGTTAGTTGTGTGGTTAATTAGGTTTAATTGAGTGAATTTGTCTAAATTGAGGTTAATTATGAAAAGGATTAAATTGCAATAGAGATAAAAGTTTAATTATAGATTAAAGAAAAGTTAAAAGGATCAAAGAGGCAATTATGCCTTTTTCTAAAGTTGAGGTTGCATAAGTAGATTTTTTTAAAAAATCTAAAGTTAAAATATATTATAATATTATAATAATATTACTTAAAAGTTAAGTATATATATTATATATTATTTATTATATTTATTATATTATATTTATTATATTATATTATATTATAAAAGAAACAATGAAATAAAGATAGAAAAGCGAATAGGAAGTAGAGAACATTTGAAAAGAGTAGGAAAAGGGGAAAAAGAAAAGAACAAGGAAAATAGGGTTTTAATCTTTAAGCTTAAATTGGTAAGTCAATTTAGTCTCTTTTTTTTCTCTTAATTTTGATTTTTGGAGTCCTAGAACAAAATACTACTTGTTTTAAGTTGAAATTTTGAAAGTTAGTAAATTTTTAGATGTTGTTCGTGTTGAATAAATTGATGAATTAGGGATTAAATTGATTGAATTTCAAGTTAGAAGTTAGTAAAGGATTGATTTGTAAAATAAAACATAAGTTTTGAATAGTAGAGACTAAATTGAGAGGATTTCAAAATTAGGGATTTATGGTGAAATTAGAGAGTTAAATTAGTTTAAAGTGGGAATGGAATGAAAATATGAAATTAGTTTTGAGAATAAAAGTTAGTCTCGGTTCAGGGACTAAATTGGAATTTAGGCAAATATTGAGTAAAAATTGAAATATTTAATGTGAGATTGAATTGTGTTGTATTGATGATTTTTAATTGTTTTAATTCCGTAGCTAGCGTCGTATCGAAATTCTCGACTAAAAAGGGAAAATATAGTCGACGAGGAATAGCTCGAAATTCCTGTTTTGTATTTCTATAATCCGAATCTAATTATTAATTGTTGTATTTTAATTAAATGTTATGGCAAGTGATTGAGGTGAGAATTATTGTGTTTTACAATTGAAATGGATTGTTTTGGTATGTGATGAAATTATATTGGTTGAATTGAATTGGAATATATATATGCGTAAATGTAAAATTGTGCAAATATGATAATTGAATTGTTTTTTATATGTATAAAATCCAGTTTTAATGCCCAAGTAGATGGAATTTAGAACTACTGGAATATTAGTGGCATGCCATTAAGGAACTTTAGCGCGCTCTCTGATTATTAGCACGTCAGTGCTCTTTGTTTAGCACATCTGTGCTATCTGTATAGCACTTCAGTGCTCTCTATTCCTTAGTGCATAATAATGAACCTCTGTATTTGTTCCGTATATTCGATGTGTTCTATAAAATCTACTTTGGGCTAAGAATGAGAATAAGAATATGAGATAGTGATTTGAAAATAGAATGTGAAAAACGATAGTGAATTGAAAATAGAATATGGAATGGATAGTACCATTGCTTAAATGATATGTGAACAAATTGTGGAAAGCTATTATATATAACAAGTGAGGATAATTGAGTATCGTATAGTTTTAAATGCTCAATTGTGCTTGACATTTTATTATACATATTATTTTATTTTATTTTTAAATATTCAAATTATAGAAATACCACTGAGTTTGTTCCCGTGCGCAAGTTAAGTTAAAGTCAGATTGTTGAATCAGCATCCAAAGTCGATTCCGAATTAATTGTGGTGGTGAACATTCCTTTTGGTATGGCAGTACCTAGGATGTCATGCATGTCATTTTACAAAATAATTGTAACAAAGTTAACGATGACATTGGTTACTTTATGTATAAATATAAATATATATATATATATATGTTATATTGTGATTAAGGAAGAATATGTTTAAGTTGTTATTTAAGTGGATATTAAATAAAGGACGATAAGGTTAAATTATGATGTGAATGTTAAATAATTATGTAATGTCTGTATTTGTACCGAAATGTCTGGTAATGCTCCGTAACTCCGTTCCGACGACGGATACAAGTTAGGGGTGTTACAAATCTGATTCATACCTATTCCAATTGCCAATCTGAGAACAGTTATTTCAGATGCTTGCGCTTTTTGTAATTCATCATGTCGTTTGGAAGAAGATGAAGCAATATTAACAATATCAAACGACTCTTTAAAAAATTGATGCACTTCTACCACTTCTTTAGCCGCTGCAACAAATGCTAACTAAAGACGATGAGCAAAATAGTGAACATAATAAGCATATTGGCAATCATTTAAAACCAAAGCTTGCAAGCCATTAAATTTCCCACACATATTGCTTGTTCCATCATAGCCTTGACCTCAGATATTTTGCATGTCAAAACTATATTACAAGAGAACATAAAAATCTCATTTTTCAAAGTCAATGATGCAATATCTTTAACATAAACTATATATAAAAAAAATCGTTCTTTTATCAATCCTTGTTTATCAACAAATCTCAAAACAATTGCCATTTGTTCTTTTTCGACTCGTCTCTTGCTTATCCACAATAATGCATAACTTTTTGTCACCAATTTATTCACGAATTGCATTACAAACTTTACGAGCATAAATTTGCAATATCTCTTTTTGTATTGTTGAATAAGTATAAGTAACATTTTGTGAAGCACTTTTCAAAACATCTTCTACTTTCTCATCATAAGATGTTAATAGTGATAACAATTCAAGAAAGTTCCTACAATATTTTGTTCCTAAGCTTTCATTATGACCTCTAAAAGCATACCCTTGAAACGTCAACCATCAAACAACATTTATACTAGTTCTCAGATGTAAACTATTAGCACAACAAGTTGTTGTGTTGTTTATCTATCAATTGATACTTCAATATATTGAGCTCGACTCATTAAATGTGCATAAACTCGTTGTGCATTGTTTTGCAGTGAATTCAAATCTTTTCCCATATGTGTCAAAAAAGCACAATTGCATCCATCATGTACTTTTTCCCAGTTACTAAAGCCACTATGAGTAATTGTAGTTAATCCAAAATCATTACTTGGATTGCTACTAAAAAGAAGACCAGACAAACAAAATACTACATCTTTAGAAGGTAAATATTCTAATCAGGAAAATTGTTTAAACCATGATGGTTGAAAATAAAGAGGATTTTTTTTTTTTTGAATTAGAAGCAAGAGATTCTGAAAGAATAGGTTGATATAGTTCAACCTTAATATAAGCTTTTTGATTTTCATCACATATTAATTGAATACTCGTATATTTACTTACGTAACTTAGGATCACGTTCTAAATTAGACAAATCAAATGCCTCATCTTCAACTCTAGGAACTTTAGAAGGACGAGCATCAGAGTTTAAATGAACAAACAATGAATTTGGTACCTCAATTTGTGACACTTTTGAAGTTGATTGTGTTGTCTCTATAGTTTTCTTTTTAAAAAACGAATCAATTGTTTACGACTTCACAACTACAATATCTTAAAAGATAAAAAAAACTTAATAACTATAAGTGTAACACCCTTAACTCATATCCGTCGTCGGAATAAGATTATAGAGCATTACCGGATTTTACAAAATAAATACAATTAATTTATGTTATTTACTATTCATATCCGAAACCAATAATATTCAATGATATTGTTCCTTAAATGAACCCTCAAGTTCCAATTTATGCATTTGAAACAAGTTGGAACTAAATCAAGAACTAAAGAAATTTTTCACAAAATTTCCAAATTTTTCGCAAAATTTTTAATTTTCTTTTCCAAGGTACAAGGAACACACGTCCGTGTGGTCAGGGCATGTGATTCACACGACCCAGTGACACGCTCGAGATTTCTTAGCTTTGTCATTACGTGAAGGTCCATTTGAAATGTACACCCAATTAACAAGTCGAGATTTCTCAAATTTTAGTAGTTTTTCTTTCAACATTTAGAGTTTATGAATATTTCATTTTATCATCGTTTCAAAAGCTTTATAATTTTATAAATAGGAAAAAAAAGTAATACTCAAGAAAGGGCAAGTAAAATTATTTTATCTTGTCAACAAACTCTTAATCAATCTAATGGCAAGAATATATTATTATAGGCATGAGAACTTAAGTTCAACATAAACATTCCATTTCTTATTCTTAATTACAAATAAATATATATATATATATATTATGGTCCTGTGGGGTCCACCAAAAGAAACATTTAGTACTCAAGAAAGACCCTGGTCGTCCAGATTCTTTTTTTTAATTATAAAGCCAATCTGGCAAAAGAAAAAAAGGGATTAGGAAGTCAACACTTGGATTCTGGAACCTCACTATAAAAACAAATATTGGTGAGTGTTGTTAGTTACTTGTGCAATGTTCAGTGCAACACCTTGATTGAAGCTAAAGGTGATCAATTTGTCTGCAAATTTGAGTCTAACCTTTTCGTTTCATTAAAAGGAAAGGTCGGGTTTGTTGAAGAGATTATTAATGAATATATATATTAATCTCTTCCCTCCCTCGTATGGGGTCATGCTGGGGGGAAGTCGACTGACTCTTATTATAATTTGGTACCCGGTTTCTTTTAAAAGTCAAGAATTTATGCCAAAGACCAAACAAGAAGGACAAGCTTTTTGGCTTGGACAGGTGATGGTGGTGGTGGTGGCTTCTAAACATATGATGTAGACTCTATGAAGTCTTAACCTGCGACCATGAGTTTAACTGAATTAACGACCCAACAAATATATTAGTAATTAAATCCTATATGTAAAAGGATGAGTAGAAGATAGGGATAAGAGTTTTTTTTTTTTTCTTTCTTATTCTTAATGTTGCAAATAAAGTAGATTCAACGGATGTAGCCACTGCCTCAGCCATTCCATGTGGGTCTATGTACCCTTTTAGTCCTCTTTTATTTATTATTTAGACTATTTAATCACTTTAGCAAGTTTAGTACCATTTTCAATTTAGTCCTCTTTAATTAATTGACTACAGAAACATTAAAATTTTCTAACGAAATTTTAATACTACCTTAATGATATTCCATAAATATTTATAAAAATATTTACAGCTCGATTTATAAAATCAAGGTCTCGATACTTCATTTTCTTAATCAATTAATCTAATAAATCTTTATAAGCACAAATTTACTAATTCAAAAATCTCTTAAAATCTACATTTGGCTCGTAAATATTAAATAATAAAATTTACGAGTGTAACACCTTCAACCCACATCCGTCGCCATAATAGGGTTTCGGAGCATTACCGATCAAACAAACATAATTTCAAAACATTTCATATCATATAATATTCAAGTCAAAACCAATCAAACACATCCAAAATATGTCAAAAAAATCATCCTAGGTGCCTAACCAATGTACCCTCATAGGTATCACAATTATATCATCAAAACATATCAATAAAACATCATTCAAATCCAATTTGTAAACATGCCAAATTTAATCTATTTTGCCTAATTCATGTTCATTTAAACATTAACTCAACATGCCATATTATGACCTCAAGTTATAGCGGAGATAGTATCTTCCCAGGACAGAACACACAAGTAATTGAAGGAAGCCAACTTACCGCATTAAAGGTTCATTTTTCAAAATTTTGTGATACCTAGATCCCCGTAGAAACAAACTGAAAGACAACCCTGCAGTAGCAAATATTTGAGGTGAATATGATAAGACAACCCTGCAGTAGCAAATATTTGAGGTGAATATGATAACACAAAAGTCAAGTTACATGGTTCATTGGCTGTTATCTAATTATGTAATCTTCACTGAACCTGACTAACTACAACTATGCAAACTTCAAAACGAGAAAAAGTAAACGAGATAACAATTGTTGAGTGAGTAATTCATTGCTAAAACCCATAAGTAGGGCTAGTAACTGAAGTTCACTAACTGAGACACATGCATGCTCCAATAAGTAGAAATAGCATGTATTCATATGTTTTATTGACACATTAAACAAGCTAATGCATGCCTAGATAAATATGGATGGCTCAGCTTACCAGGCACACATTTAAAAGAAGCAGAAAGTGATTTTACTGCAAGATCAAAAGTAGACGAAGAATTTAAGCCAGCTGAAAGTCCAACAGGTGCTGAAGCCAGAGCTCTAATGAGACTGGCATTAAGTCCCTGTAAACAATGTTAGAAAATCATTAGCAATCATAGACGATAACTAAGGCACTTGCAAAACACTTAACAGACACTCTCTTTCTGTGGTACAATATATATGCTGCAGCTAATAAAAATGTGAAGGGAAAGACTAAATATCACCAATATGGTCATATTCAAAGCACTTCACTACAAAATGGATGGAAACTATTCGAATAAAATGCATCTGATAATGCAGTCAAATTCTCATCCAACCTGAAAGTCTAAGCTAAAATCTAAGTAGAGGGAAAAGAAAGTTCCCCCATTAACACTGTAACAAGTACTCTTATAAATTCCAACCTTTTCCTACCCTATGATACAATGATTCAAGTGGCAACTTAATGAATAACGGCTACAAACAAAGAACGCAAAGATAATTAAGGGACCCTCAACTCAACAAATGCCAACGCAAAAAAAAAAAAACTTACTTTCTTCCCAACCCCTCGCCAAGCCATTCATGCAGATGTCAAGCTCTGCAATAAAAAAACTATGAAGATTAGAGATAATAAAAGAATCTATATTGCAATGTCAAATTCAAATAAAAACCGCATACCTTAATACCTTATTCAATTTCTATGTTTCCCACAAATAAACAAAAAAAAAAACCCAACATGGTAAATAGAATAAACTCAAGTATAAAATAATAAATGCACCCAAAAAACCCCCAATAATTCATTTAAAGGAAAAATAACAAACTCACGAGTAATGGAGAAGATTCATAGACGAAAAGCTGACAAAACCTCTGTTTGTAAACAACAAAAAGAAAAACAAGGGGGTATGAGAAAGTACTGTGTTTGATGTGGTGTTGTTAGAGAATTGTAAGATGCAAAGTGATCCGAGATTCAATGCTTCTCCGACGGAGCTTTGGTCGGTTTATTCAATCTTTGCCCCCCTTCTAACAAAACCCACATCCTGTCATGTGTGTTATCAGACCAGAGATAACCATGTTTTTGCTATAGTTACTTTTTTGCCCCTC
Source organism: Gossypium raimondii (assembly GCF_025698545.1). Classification (NCBI taxonomy): domain Eukaryota; kingdom Viridiplantae; phylum Streptophyta; class Magnoliopsida; order Malvales; family Malvaceae; genus Gossypium; species Gossypium raimondii. The sequence continues at coordinate 5,119,969 of NC_068572.1, forward strand.
GTGTCTTGGGTGATCTCATATGGCCCATGTTTTAGGTGTTTTTATTTATTTTTAGTTAGACCGACTTTTACGTTTCTTTTGGAGATTTTATTTTATTGGATTCTTCCCTTCTCATTCTGTTGGGCCGACCCCCCTCCCAATTTTGGTCCATTCTAAACTCTCTTCATCTCTCTTTCGCTTTTGGACCATTGCTGTTTATATTTTATAGTTTTATTTATGGTAAAATTATCAAGGAGGTATTTGTATTAGAAATTTGATTGCATTTTGTTTTTCATAAAAACAGCTTTTTCAGAAAATATTTTCAGGAAATCTGCCAAACAACAAAAAATATTTTACACAGATTCATCCAAACACCGGAAAAGTAAATCATTTCCAGAAAAGAATCATTTTCTAGAAATCATTTTCCGAAAAACATTTTACTGGCAAACAAACGGAGCCTTAATGTTTATGGTAAGTTGTTGAGGTGAGAATTATTGTGTTTTGCAATTGAAATGTATTGATGTAGTATGTGATGAATTTATTGAATTTATATTGATTGAATTGGTATATATATATATTTATTTATTATTTGATTTGAAATGAATATTGGTTGTATTTGAAAAGTGAATTGGAACCCTATTAACTGTATCGGGCTGAGTCGGATATAGATGGCATGCCATTGGATTGGAAGAATTCAGGGATTTCTTCGACTTCGAGTTGATAAGACACTGGGTATCAATTTACTACTTCGGATTAATTTGATGAGGCACTGGGTGCCAATTTACTTTGGTTTAGCCGATGAGACACTGGGTGTCAATTTATTACTTCGAATTATCCGATGAGGTACTGGGTGCCAAACTGGTGTGTTTTGGTTGGATCCGTGTATCCGTCGGAGTCCAAGTCGTATTAATAGGGGTAATTAATTGAAATTGCATTATGATTGATGTTAGATGATATTGTATGTGAAATGAAAATGGGATAGTGAATTGAAATATGGAATGAGACACAAGAATTGTGTATTCATGAATTGGATATGGAATGAACAATATTATTGTTTAAATGATATGTGTATTATATTGTGAAAAATTATTTATATAGCAAGTATGAGAATTGAGATATTGTGCAACAAATAAAATGTGATATGGTTGTTGTAATATTTAGATTGTATATTTGTGATTTCATATAATTTCATATAGAAATACCACTGAGTTTTACTCAGCGTACGGTTTTATTTTTCGTGCACAGGTTAGGTACTTAATTTTGATCGTCGATTTAGCATCCAACAACAATCCTGAACTCAAACGTGATGATGTTTTTCCTTTTATGTCGGCATGTACCTAGGATCTCTAAATATTAAACATTTTGTGGATTAATTGTAAATAAGATTATTAATTTGAAACATTCAAGAAACTTGTAGGAAGGGTATAGTAAGAGGGCCGGAGGGTTGACGCCAGAAGTCAAGAGACATCTCCATAATGGTGACTTGTGTTGACTGGTCTGCTTTTCTCCTAAGGGGTGATTGAATTTTCTACATTGAAAACGAAGGCAGAGGACAATTGCTTTTTTGTCACTATTGGTACAAATGCCATTGAATTTCCACAAGAAATTTATCGGGATATTTACTAAAATATTATAACAAAAATAAAAAATTATCAAAATGTTATAACTTTTTTTTATTTACCAAAATATTTTTTTTGATTATTTACGAAAATATACAAAAAAAATAAAAAAAACCTACAAAAAGCAAAAAGTGACATTCAACTGATCAGGCCAATCACATTGGCGGCACCAAAGGTGCCAAAGAGATTGGTGGCACCAATGGTGCCAAAGTGATTGGCGGCACCAATGGTGCCAAATGACTAAAATTGGGCTAATTGCCTTCTAAGCTCTACTTATTTATTATTTTCTTTTTATTCCCCTTCAACTCATTTTTTTATTTAATAACTCTATTTTAATTTAATAAACTATTCTCATTTAATAACTCTATTTTAATTTAATAAACTATTAAGTAATACTTAATTTTTTAAATTAAAATAGAGTTATTAAATGAGAGAATTCTAATTAAGTGACTATTTGCAGTTTCAAGGACTTGACATGCAAATTTACTATTTTGAATTTTGAAAGTGAATTGCTGCTGTGCGCACTAAAATTGAAATGTGGCTAATTACTTTCTAAGCCCTCTTTAGAATTCTAATTAAGTAATAAGTCTATTTTAATTTAATAAACTATTCTCATTTAATAACTCTATTTTAATTTAAATGAGAATAGTTTATTAAATTAAAATAGAATTATTAAATAAAAAAATAAGTTGAAGGGGAATAAAAAGAAAATAATAAATAAGGATGGCTTAGAAAGCAATTAGCCCAATTTTAGTCATTTGGTACCATTGGTGCCGCCAATCACTTTGGCACCATTGGTGCCACTAATCTCTTTAGCACATTTGGTGCCGCCAATGTGATTGGCCTGATCAGGCTGGTGTCAGCTTTTTGCAGGGTTTTTTTGTTTTATTTTTTGGTATATTTTCGTAAATAAAAAAAATAATATTTTGGTAAATAAAAAAAAATTATAATATTTTGGTTAATTTTTATTTTTGTTATAATATTTTAGTAAAAACCCAAATTTATCCCATATTTAGTTAAGGAACCTCACTTGACTTGACACACAAGTCAAGATATATCTCTAAATGTAAGTATTATACATTTTTATTTTTTCTATTATATCAAATAAATTTTTTATATTTATGTCATGGGTATTTATATTATGCGGTAAAACGTAAAATCTAACTAATAATGGCTTTCGATATTGCCTCACGTATCATCATGTCTATGCTATTTTGTATTATCCGTGTTTTCAAGGCAATATATATTTATATAAATTTTTAAATTTTGTTTTAGGTAGATTTTAACATGTTTTTTATTCATGTCATGTTCATTTTTTAATTTTTTTCATATTTTATTTATTGAATGTTGGGCTTAAAATATTATAACCATTCCTAATTATATATTAATTTTACATTAAGTTTTAACGGATAAATTTAGCATTATTATATCATATTATATTATATTATAATAAATTTCTTAGGTAAAAATTATCTTTGATTTTTATCCAATTAGATGTTCCTACACATTCTTTTTATTTCTAATAACAAATTTAAAATTATCTATATCTATCTATAGTACAAACTAGCTCTTAAGAGAGTTTTAAGAGTAAATGAGTTGATAATAGTGTTTTCAATTTTATCTATATATTAATATTTTAGCTCTTAAAAATCTAAATTATATATAATATTTATTTACAACTCTAAATATTAAAGCTTGATTAGATATGGGTTATTTGAACTTTTCATCTTAAATAAATTTGAGGAAATTTTAATTAAATTATTTTAATATATATATATACCATTATTTTGATTCATTTCAATGTATAATAATTTTAAACTAACATTTATTCTTCAGTAAATTTCACTTTAATCCCTTTATTTACTTTTTTAAAGTTGTTTTTATTTTTTGGTCCTTTACTTTTCTTCTTATTGATAAAGTCTTTAATCTCATATGTTTCGAGTATCAAAGTGTAAATAAATATAAATATTAAAAATACCAAAATTTTAAAATAAAAATAATTAAATAATAAATATTTAACTTTTGTAGTACAGATGTATAATTCAGACAATTTTAATATAACAAATAATCAAGTAACTGGGATTTAATATTTAATTAAAATATTCATCCAAAATTGTAAATCGCATAACATTAAAAGTCTTTAAATAATATGTCACATACATGATCCCTTTTTTTTTTTGGTAAATATACATGATCTGTTTTTATTTATAAAACTTCCTTTTACCTCATTTTTCTTCATTAATGTCTAGAAACTTGAAGGAGTCATGTACCGATTAAATTTGAATCCTATCATGAATGAGCTTTTGATTGTTATATTTGATGTTTTACTATTAGTTTAAGATCCCCAATAATTAAGCATGCTTTTTTAATAATTGGAAAATATTTATTTAAAATATTACTTTTGAAAGTATTTCTGTGAAGTGTATCTCGTATTTTCTGTCAAATTAAATGGCAAAGCAGGGGCAGCGTCGCGACATGGAGCATAGGATGTCACAATGACACGACGACATTCGACACTAAATCGAAGCAGGGCCGACGTCACGATGAGGGGACCTACGATGTCGCGACGATGCGACGAGACAACCACGTCTCTTGACAACTCAATGGATTTTCTTTCTCCCAGTTGAACTTTGATTCTCAGTTCTCTTTTCCCAATTTAACTCTAACTATTCTAGGGATATTTTTGTAACACCTTATATGTAACACCCTTAACCAGTCTCCATTGTCAGATTAAGGTTACAAATATTACCAAGCAAAACAGAACATTTAACTTCACAATAGAAACAATTATATTAATTAAATTTAATCAGGGTAAAAATACAATTACAGATCTTAACTCGAGTTTACAGGACCCTGAAAATAGTTTGGGAACATTTAGAGATCAATTCGAAACAAATCAAAAAAATTTAAAAAAAAACATAAAAATTTTGAAAACAGGGATCACACGGTCGTGTGACATAGCCCAAATTGTGTGGACATTCGAAGTCTGGACACACAATCATGTCCCAAGCTGTATGAGTATTCGGAATAAGGCTACACAAATGTGTCACAAGTCATGTGTCGAACTATGTGTGCATTCGATACTTTATCACACGGCTTGTGATGAAAACAATAAGGGTTTTTTACAAAAAATATTATAAAAAAATAAAAATTAACCAAAATATTATAATTTTTTTTATTTACCAAAATATTACTTTTTTTTATTATTTACGAAAATATACCCAAAAAACAAAAAAAAAACCTGCAAAAGCCTGCAAAAAGCTGACACTAGCCTGATCAGGCCAATCACATTGGCGGTGCCAAAGAGATTGGTGGCACCAATGGTGCCAAAGTGATAGGCGGCACCAATGGTGCCAAAGGACTAAAATTGGGCTAATTGTCTTCTAAGCCCTCCTTATTTATTATTTTCTTTTTATTCCCCTTCAACTCATTTTTTATTTAATAACTCTATTTTAATTTAATAAATTATTCTTATTTAATAACTCTATTTTAATTTAATAAACTATTAAGTAATACTTAATTTTTTTAAATTAAAATAGAATTATTAAATGAGAGAATTCTAATTAAGTGACCATTTGCAGTTTCAAGGACTTGACATGCAAATTTACCATTTTGAATTTTGAAAGTGAATTGCTACTGCTGTGCGCACTAAAATTGAAATGTGGCTAATTGCCTTCTAAGCCCTCCTTATTTATTATTTTCTTTTTATTCCCCTTCAACTCATTTTTTATTTAATAACTCTATTTTAATTTAATAAACTATTCTCATTTAATAACTCTATTTTAATTTAAATGAGAATAGTTTATTAAATTAAAATAGATTTATTAAATAAAAAATGAGTTGAAGGGGAATAAAAAGAAAATAATAAATAAGATGGGCTTAGAAGGCAATTAGCCACATTTCAATTTTAGTGCACAGCAATTCACTTTCAAAATTCAAATGGTAAATTTGCATGTCAGGTCCTTAAAACTACAAATGGTCACTTAATTAATTCTTCTTATTTAATAACTCTATTTTAATTTAAAAAATAAGTAATACTTAATTTTTTAAATTAAAATAGAGTTATTAAATGAGAATAGTTTATTAAATTAAAATAGAGTTATTAAATAAAAAAATGAGTTGAAGGGGAATAAAAAGAAAATAATAAATAAGGAGGGCTTAGAAGGTAATTAGCCACATTTCAATTTTAGTGCCCACAGCAGCAATTCACTTTCAAAATTCAAAATGGTAAATTTGCATGTCAGGTCTTAAAACTCCAAATGGTCACTTAATTAATATTCTCTCATTTAATAACTCTATTTTAATTTAATAAACTATTAAGTATTACTTAATAGTTTATTAAATTAAAATAGAGTTATTAAATGAGAATAGTTTATTAAATTAAAATAGAGTTATTAAATAAAAAAATGAGTTGAAGGGGAATAAAAATAATAATAAATAAGGAGGGCCTAGAAGGCAATTAGCTTAATTTTAGTCCTTTGGCACCATTGGTGCCGCCAATCACTTTGGCACCATTGGTGCCACCAATCTCTTTGGCACCTTTGATGCCGCCAATGTGGTGTCAGCTTTTTGCAGGCTTTTGCAGGTTTTTTTTTGTTTTTTTATTTTTTATATATTTTTGTAAATAATAAAAAAAGTAATATTTTAGTAAATAAAAAAATTTATAATATTTTTGTTAATTTTTATTTTTTTATAATATTTTTGTAAAAAACTCAAACAATAATTATACACAGGGGTGACCGAAAATTCATATATAGACTTATTTCAAATGTTCTAATTTTCCACCAAAAACAAAGTCGCTGTGGAATTAAAATTTTGGTCCCAAGATCCGCTGGATTTTTCACAACCACAATTATTAGACTAGAATTATGTCCCCACGTATGATCGGGTTTAAAAAAAATTATTAAAAAATTATTTATTTCTAAAATTATTATAATATTAACATAGAAATTAAATTTGTGATTATTGTTTATAATAGAATATAAAGTCTTAAATTATAATGATATCATCATGGAGAAAAATATTTTAATTTAAAATGTATAAAATTTATATATTATCTTTTGAATAATTTAAATTAGAGATAAATCTAAATTGAACATGAATTTTGATTTAATGTGAAATTATATACATAAACTTTAATTTGATTTAATAATTTACAAGAATTTGATCAAAATAAAATTTCATGTATAAAATCAAAGTTCATATATACAATTGCACATTAAACCCTAGTTCATGTATAGTTTTGAGATTTATCCATTTAAATTATAATGATAATTTTATATATTAAAATTAATATATTTAATCTTCCTTTAAACGGAACAAGCTACTTGTTGAGTTATTATATTTATTCTGCGATTTAATTTTAAATTTTATTTGTCAACCTTCATATAATTATTAGAAGAAGGAATTTATGACCACAAAAATAAAGATATATTTATCAACTAAATAATAAAAATTATTTAAAATAAAAAAATCCCACAGAAGGACAATATCTTTAGTTATTAAAGGGATCTGTTGATAATCGAATGAAGGATATTTTAAAACTTTTCTTAAAAGAGTCGGATCATCAAATGCGTATTTATTTTATATGTACATGTATACATATATTTATTTTATATGTGCATGTATACATATATTTATTTTAATGAATATTCTTTTATATATAAATATATATATGTATATATCCTTCTTTATTTTCAAAATGCTTAAATATCTACTTATATTTTAACACATATTTTATAATTTATATATATATATATTTCTATACTCTTCTTTATTTTCACAAGTATGTATTTTGTTTATATAATTTTTATAATCTAAATTATATATATAAATTCATGTGTATTCTTCATAGTTTTAATGTATATGTCATGTACCTTTTATTCTTTATATTTTTGTTTATTTATTTATTTATGTTTTCATTAAAATTTTTATCTTGCTCGTTTATTTAATACTTTGCATGTCATTAACTTTTTTCTCCTTATGTATATTTGTTTCGTTTATTTGTTTGTTTATATTATTTCTATGCCATTATCATATTTATTATTGTTGTATTTGTTATTGTGACATTTATACATACAACATAACATTGCATCATCTTTTTACTCGATTTTAAAATAGAACTTTTCAAAATAAGGATAATACTCGTATTTAGGATTTTCAAGAAAATTGAGCCCTAACGTATTGGGTTCCGATTTTTTTTTTGTAAAATCTAACAATCGAGGATTGCTCTTTAATCAAACAAAATAAAACTTGTCATCGGGAACTCAATATGTTGTGTCCTAATGTATTGGATGTGACACGTTGATTTCTCGAGATAAAGATTTAAAAAAAAGAAGGAAATATTGGATGTTTGGGATTTTAAGAAATCGTGCCCTAACGTATTGGACTGCGATTTATTCATAAATTTTAAACAATTAGATATTTTCTTAAATTTTATTACACGAGTTTTTGACTAACTCAACATGAAGAGAATAAAATGTTGTGCCCTAACGCATTGGGTGTGATATTTTTCTTTTGTCAAAATGAGAAGGTCTTAATAAATAATTTAATTTAATTAAGGATCGCATTTTTAAACTCTCGACTTCAAGGCATTAATTAATCAATTTGGTACCAATTTTTGGGCGTTACGAGGGTGCTAATCCTTCCTCGTATGTAACTGACTCTCGAATCCGTTTTTCTAAATACTCGTAGACCAAAGCCGTTTTTTAGGTGATCCAATCACACCGTAATAAAAGATTGGTGGCGACTCCCAATTTTTTTCCATTTTTTAAAATCGACAACTTATTTTTGTTTTTAAAAAAATAAAAATAGTTTCGACAATCATATCCAGAAGCTCAAGTAGATTGAATCCATGTCAAAGCAAGGGATTTTACTACTCAAGTTATTTATTGATTTGCGAATGTTATAAGCATTTTAAGTTTATACTAAATGTAACATAGGAGTGATGTATGGTGTATGATGTATGATGTATGATGTATGATGTATCTCATTCTTAATACTATACATTTTCACTTTAAACTCCAAACTTAAATAAATAGAGATAATCTAAAAATTTAAAATAAAAATAAATAAGAAATGAATATTTAACTTTTGTAGTACACAATCTAGGGGTGAGCATTCGATCGAATCGAATCGAATCGAATCGAAAATTTTCGAGTTAATCGAGTTTATTTTAAATTTTTAGATTATCTCTATTTATTTAAGTTTGGAGTTTAAAGTGAAAATGTATAGTATTAAGAATGAGATACATCATACATCATACATCATACATCATACATCATACATCATACACCATACATCACTCCTGTAGTACACAATACACATATATCATTCAGACAATTTTAATATAACAAATAATCAAGTAATTGGGATTTAATATTTAATTAAAATATTCTTCTAAAATTGTAAACCGCATAACATTAAAAGTCTTTAAATAATATGTCACATACATGATTTTTTTTAAAATATACATTATCTGCTTTTATTTATAAAACTTCCTTTTACCTCATTTTTCTTCATTAATGTCTAGAAATTTGAAGGAGTCATGTACCGATTAAATTTGAAACCTATCAAGAATGAGCTTTTGATTGTTAAATTTGATGTTTTCCTATTAGTTTAAGATCCCGAATAATTAAGCATGCTTTCTTAATAATTGGAAAATATTTATTTAAAATATTACTTTTGAAAGTATTTTTATGAAGAATGTCTCGTATTTTCGGTCAAACTAAACAGCAAAGCAGATGTAACGTCGGGACATGGAGCATAGGACGTCACAATGATGTGACGAATTCTAAACTAAATCGAAGTAGGGCTGACGTCATGATGACGGGACCTACGATATCGTGACGATACGACGAGACAGCCACGTCTCTTAACAACTCAATGGATTTTCCTTCTCCCAGTCGAACTTTGATTCTCGGTTCTCTTTTCCCAATTTAATTCTAACTATTCTAGGGACATTTTTGTAACACCCTATATGTAGCAACTTTAACCCGTATCCATTGTCAATTAGAGTTACGAAATATTACCAAGTAAAACATAACATTTAACTTCACAACAGAAACAATTATATTAACTAAATGTAATCATGGTAAAAATACAATTACGGGTCTTAACTCGAGTTTACAGGGCCTTAAAAACAGTTTGGGAGCATTCAGGGATCAATTCGAACAAATCAGAAAATTTTACAAAAAATATGAAAATTTTGAAAACAGGGATCACACGATCGTATGACATAACTTAGATTTTGTGGACATTCGAAGTTTAGACACACAGCCTATCCCAACCCGTGTGAGTATTTGGAATAAAGCTACACAGACATGTCATAGGTCGTGTGCCAAATCATGTGTACATTCAATGTTGAGTCACACACAGCCTGCGACAAAAATAATAATTATACACGGCTGTGTCGGGTGACCGAAAATTCATATATAATTTTCCACTCCGAATGTTATAATTTTCCACCAAAAACAAAGTCGCTGTGGAATTAAAATTTTGGTCCTTAGGCCCGCTGGATTTTTCACAACCACTATTAGTAGACTAGAATTATCTCTCCACGTATGATCGGGTTTAAAAAAATTAATTAAAATTATTTATTTATTTCTAAAATTATTATAATATTAACATAGAAATTAAATTTGTGATTATTGTTTATAATAGAATATAAAGTCTTAAAATATAATGATATCATCATGGAGAAAAATATTTTAATTTAAAATGTATAAAATTTATATATTATCTTTTGAATAATTTAAATTAAGGATAAATCTCGAAATTATACATGAATTTTGATTTAATGTGTAATTGTATACATGAACTTTAATTTGATTTAATAATTTACAAGAATTTGATCAAAATAAAATTTCATGTATAAAATTGTACAAAATCAAAGTTCGTATATACAATTACACATTAAACCATAGTTCATATATAATTTTGAGATTTATCCCTTTAAATTATAATGATAATTTTATATATTAAAATTAATATATTTAATCTTCTTTTAAACTAAACAAGCTACTTGTTGAGTTATTATATTTATTATGTGGTTTAATATTAAATTTTAGTTGTCAATCTTCACATAATTATCAAATGCTTTGAGTAATTTAAAAGAGACAGACATGAACTGGAATAAGGTGAAGGAATTTATGGCCATAAAGAATAAAGGTATACGTATCAACTAAATAATAAAAAATCATTTAAAAAAAAAAAAAACTCTCACAGAAGGACAATATCTTTAATTATTGAAGGGATCTGTTGATTATGGAATGAAGGATATTTTAAAAACTTTTCTTAAAAAGTCTGATAATCAACGATGCTGATAGAGCAATATATAATTTGAAGCAGTCAATGAACTTGTAGAAAGGGTATAGCAAGAGGGATGGAAGGTTGATGCCAAAAATTAAGAGATATCTCCATAATGGTCACTTGTGTTGAGTGGTCTGGGGTGATTGAATTTTCTACAAATGCCATTGAATTTCCCACAAGAAATTTTCTACAAACGCTTTTCAATTTTGAATCAAGTTGGTTTATGATTGGAATTACTTGCTGCAATAAGTTAGTTATTTCATTTTTTTTATTTAATACCAAAATTAAATAATTTTTTATTATTCTCATTAAAACCCATTAAAGTTTCAGTTTTTCTATTTAATATTGTAACTTTAATTCTATTGAATGTTTAGGTTACTCTTTGTTTTTCATTAATACTTTTGGTTATTGTTTTTCATTAATGTTTAGGTAACTTTAATTCCGAACAATTAACACGACTCAATTCGGTCACACTTGAGGGTAATTAGGTGAGAAAGACATTGTATATAATAAAATATATGTGAAAAAATATTTTGTTTCATTAATTATTAATAAAACAAAAATATGATTCATTTGCATTTGGTAAAATTAAATTAAACAATAAAATGTTTTTTTTATTCTCGTAGAAGTATATTTCATTGAATAATTTAATTGCTTTTATTGAAATTATCGTCGTATATACGAATGTTGCTTAGAAGTTTTTTTGTAACAAATGTTTTTCATTGTCATATATTGCATATGATATAAAGGCAATATTTGAATGGAGCATTGGTTAGTTTTTTCACAGTGAATCCTCCACAATATTCCTTTGTTTGAAGTTGCGGAAATATATATGTCTCATGTTTTTATAAGATGCATGTACTTAATTGGTTTCAAACAATTTTCCTTCTGTATTATAATCAATTATGGATAAAAGTAACTCTTTTATAAAATAGCTACCGATGTTGACGGAGAACATCATACTACAATTGCAATGCAAAAGGCAAAGGTAATGAGAATTGTCAGCTACCAACCCGCCTAAACCTTAGATTCGAATTCGAAAGATTATATTGGCTACTAAAATAACCCAATAAGCTTGCGGAGTTTATAAAATAGTTATTTTAAAATATTTGTTTATCTTTAGAGGAAGCTTTGTCTATTTTCAGAAAAGCTTAGCGTTTTACTTCCCTTCTTACGAAATAATACAGTTAATCCAAAAGTGGTTGATTTATAAATTAGCTACTCGTTTAAAAATTCATTTTCTAGCAATGCAGCAGAAAAGTGATACTAACGTAGTTTTAATGAAAACCATGTTTCATGCATTATAAAATAAAATAAAAACTCAAGTTTTAATAGCCTAAAAATACTGTGCATGCCCTAAATAAACTCAAAACTAACTCTTGTGCCACAGTTTAAACAAGATGTTAAAGTTCTCAAAAAATAGGAACTATAAATAATATTAGGTAAAAAAATTATATATCTTCAATCCGAGACGAGCCATCTAATTTTCAGATTCCGCTTCATAACCTAGTGGATTATCTGTAAAGATGTAAATTAAAAATGAATGAACTATGAAGCTCAGTGTGAGTCCAATCACAAGAAAACTGGAACAAAATTGTAGGCAAAGCACACGGGTTAGCAATTCTGAGAATAATCATAATCATAAAGCACCTCAGATTAACAGTTTTTCATATCATTACTTTACTATTTCAAAAATCACAATTTTATATGCACATGCTAATGAATAACAATGCAATTTCAATTTATCTGAAAATTTCCTACCCTACTCCGCTACACACCTCACTTATGAGTTTCCCAAAACTCATCTACCATATCACTCCGGGTTGTAGATGAACCATCGTTGATTTGCAAATAAACTGCCACATGTTGTGGATACATGACATAATTGCAGATAAAAGCTGCCACTAGGTTTGCAAAAATTATGGGTAAACCACCGGTATTTTTAGATAAAAGCATTTGCAGACAAGCTGCCACTTGGTTCGAGACCGAACTACATATTTTGCAATTACTGCCACTTGTGGGTGTACAACATATTTGTTGATTAAACAAACTTCCACTTGGTTTGTGGACAAACCACCGCTTGTTTGTACAAGTCGTTCCACCCCATGCAATGTAATATGACATACTTTATAACATAATAATGCTAAAATTCATAGCCATGCTTAACACTTATTCCATTCAACACTAGCAATAGACATGTTTATCATGTATTCAGTGGGGCAATGACAATATTAGCACTCACAATTTATCAATAACACTTTGACAGTAGACATGATTAATATCACATGTTTATTCATATCACTGTAATGATTTAGTTAATCAATATCAATAAACACATTATAACAGTAGCAATTCAAGCATATAAATCGTATATTTTTGTAAAAACACTAATTCAAGGATCAATCAAGTCTACAAAAACTTCTAGGAATAATTTAGGGATCAAACATGGACTAAATTGTAAAACAGAGAGCACAGGGCTGTATGACCAGTCCGTGTGAGAGGCTATAAGCTGTGTGGAAGGGTTACACGATGGTGTGGCCAGGTCGTGTAACAGATTGTGGCACAGTGGAAATTCTAAATTCAAGCTACAAGGGAGACACGGCTGTGTGGCAAGCCGTATGGAAGGGTCTTAGCCGTGTGTTCACAAAATACATTAGGGTTTCCAAGGTACATGGCCGTATGAAGGGTCGTATGGTCCACACACCCGTGTGGCAAACCATGTGGCCCTATTCGTAGACATGGTTTTCCCCAATTCACTTGCAAAAAAACACACACCTTTCACTAGAAGTCCAAATGACGTCCTTTGCTATGAAGTCTGGTTCGATTCACCTTAGATGGGCCTTTCAAACGACATTTAGACAAGAATTAATAGTTTATTTCAAGATTAATCAAGATTTATGGAAGATTCGACAAGAACAAAGAAAGACCATTTAATTGATAGTAGGATTTTCGTTAGATAGAAATTATATAAGGGTTCGACATCAAAGATCAAGATTGAGTCATAATTATAGATTCTTGAAAAAAAATTAAGGGTGTTACGAACGACAATTACGAATCCGATAGAAAACTTTTCAAACTAAAATCAATTCTGACTCAGGAAAACAAAAATAATTCTCAGCAATAGAATAAAAATTTGATAAGAAGAAAAGGGAAGAAAAGAAAATAGGAGAAGATATAGAGAATAGAATGAACAATTCTCTTTGGAATGGAATGGGAATCAAAATTTTAATATGATTAGGAAAAGGTGACTAAATACCTAGGTTTTCAAACTTTTAGGGGGTTGCATGGTAATTTACCCATACTGCCAAAATTTAAAAGGAAATAGAGGATTTCGGAGGCTCCAACTTGGTTTGCAATTGGGAGAATTGCGTGTATAACCCTTAGGCCTAAGCCTATTTTTTGTTAAGTTTTCACTCCTAATAATATATATTCTAATGTGGTTTTTATCCTAGTTTGCTGAAATTTAAAAAAAAAATAGAAATAAGAGAGGTATGACTTGAACCTAAGACCTTTAGGGAGTGTACTAACTACTTAACCATCAAGCTTAAGTTATTTTTTAATTAATTATTTCAATTAACCCTCTATATTTTAGGGCATGACAACTCTCCCTTCCTTAAGGAAATTTTATCCTCAAAATTTACCTGGTTCAAACATATGAGGATATTGTTGACGAATTGCATCTTTTGGTTCTCACGTGGCCTCCTCGTTGCCATGGGTCTGCCATAGAACTTTAAAAAGTGGAATTTGTTTCCTTCTTAAAACCATTACCTCACGATATAAAATTTGCATAGGTTTTTCCTCAAAGAACAAGTCCAATCGCACATCAATCTCTTCGACTGAAACAATATGGGAAGGGTCAGATCAGTATCGTCTCAACATAGAGACATGGAAAATGTCATGAATTTGATCCAGTTTAAGAGGTTATTCTAGTTGGTATGCCACTAAACTAACTCTTTTAAGAATTCAATAGGATCCTATAAACCTTAAACTTAACTTACCCTTTCGATTGAACCTCAACACTTTCCTCCATGGAGATACTTTCAGGAAAACTTGATCGCAGACACTGTACTTAATGTTCTTCTCTTTAAATCCATGTATGAATTTTGTCTATCCAAAGTCGCTTTCAACCTATCCTATAGTAGTTTGATTTTCCCCTCAAACTTTTGCACTAACTCTGTACCCAAAACTTTCCTTTCACCTAGTTCGGTCTGGCACAAAGTGTTTGTTATTTACAACCATACAATGCCTCATAAGGTGTCATTTGAATACTCAATTGGAAACTATTATTGTAGACAAATCTAGCTAGGGGTAAATGTTCTTCCCAACTGCTCAAAATTTGATACTTTAGCCTCTTAACATATCTTCCAATATTTGTATAACTCGTTCAAACTGCCCACCAGCTTGCGGATGGAAGGCAGTGCTAAAGTCGAAATGAGTACCTAGTGACTCTTGTAGCTTTTTCCAGAATCGAGTTGTAAAATGGGGATCTCGATCGAAAATAATCGATATGGGCACCCCATGCAACTACACTATTTTTGAAATATATAACTTAGCCAGCTTTTGCAATAAATAATCCTTACAGACGAGTAAGGAATGTGCTAAATTAGTTAATTGATCCACTATCCAAACTGAATCTTTCTTAGTAGGTGTTAAGGGTAACCCACTAACAAATTCCATTGACACTTGTTCCCACTTCCATTCAAGAATTTTAATTGGTCGCAACAACCCAAAAGGAAACTGGTGTTCTGATTTCACTTGCTAGCTTGTTAAGCACTTGGCTAATAATTTTGTTACATCTCATTTCAGTCCAGACCACTAGTAAAGTTCCCTCAAGTCCTAATACATCTCATTTCCTCTAAGATGCATAGTGTAAGAGCTACTAAGTGCTTCCTAAAGAATGGACTATCTTAATTCATTATCATTCGACACACAATACCTCTCTCGGAAACGTAGGATACATTAGATGTTAAACCCGAAATCTTCGATCTTAAATTCCTCAACTTGCTTAATCTAGGGTAATAAGGACACGTCTAAGGGTTGTTTATCTCTAATTTTGCTAACCAAGGTGGGTTTCACTTGTGGATAAATTTGTGGAGTGTGTCGCATTTTCGATAAACCAAACGACAAAGCAAAGGCGACGTCATAACATGGAGCATGGGATATCACAACGATACGATGGCATTTGAAACAGAATCAAAGCAAGGTCAATGTTGCGATGAGGGGACCTACAACGTTGCGACGACGTGACGAGATAGCCACATCTCTTGACAGTTCAACGACTTTTCCTTCCCCCAGTTGAACTCTGATTCTCGGTTCTTTTTTCTCAATTTAGCTCTAACTATTATAGGGATATTTTAGTATGATTAGAACTTTAATCTCAGCCTATAAAAAAAAAGCCTTAGTAACCCTAGAATTATTATCGTCTTTATCACTTTAAATTTAGAGAGAAGATTAAGAGAGAGTTTTGAGAGAGCTTTAAGGGAATTTCATGTTTTAGCCAGAGAGCTTTGTTTTTCGGGGTTTAGGGTTTGTTTTCTATTTTGATTATCTCAATCTTGTACTCTTGGTTTATTTCCCGATTAGTGAAGTTTTCTTTTTTTACCTGTGATTTTTTATCCTATTCTTTGAAGGAGTTTTTTCATATCAATATTTGTGTGTGCAATTTTCTTTTTTCTATTATATCTTATTCGTTGCATATATGGATCTATCACAACAATTTCAATTATTTTCATGCTTATAGGTTTGGAAAGTATCATTTGTTTTCATTTTTATTTTCTTAGATGTTTTCTTGCTTTTCAATTTTGAGTCAAGTTAATTTATGATTGGAATTACTTGCTGCAATAAGTTAGTTGTTTCAATTTTTATTTAATACTAAAATTAAATATTTTTTATTATTCTCTTTAAAACCCATTAGAATTTCAGTTTTTCTTTTTAATATTGTAACTTTAATTATTTTGAATGTTTTGCCCTTTGTTTTCATTAATACTTTAGTTTATTGATTTCTTTTCATTAATATTAGTTATTACTTATTAAGATATGAACCTTCTTAGAGCAAAATTTCTCTCAGTCTACCTCAATAAGGAGGTTAGTAGAATATTAAAATTTTAGTGACTTTAATGCTTTTCTTTTTCTTATTTTTAGGTATATGGGTTTTATTGTTAATTTTTTAATGGATTATAAATTTGTGTGAAGTTATTTTTTTATTATTTTGGTTGTTAGATGTGAAAGAAATTGTATATAATAAAATACATGTGAAAAAAGAAAATATTGATTTCTAATTAATTATTTTTTCTCAAAAATGTAAACTAGTAATTCTAATATATGGTAGATGACAACGAGTTTGGAGATTTGCACATTAAGAAAAATTAATCTAAAGTTTCTTATATAAAACATTTATTTTTTTATTTTTAATAAATTTTATATAATTATTTACAATTAAATCTAATATAAATAAAAAGAAAAAAAATCAATGCAGTGGGGCCCAACTTTTGGAGTAAGAGAGGGTTTGAAGTTGTGTATAAAGTCCAAGGCTTTGGCTGATTCAAATGCACAAAGGTATCAAGTGAGTGGTTTGCCGATATAGAGAAGATGGAAGCTAAATCGTTGTGGGTACTACTCGCTACACTTCTGTTTATCATACAAGGCTGGCCTCAGACTGAGGGGTGCTTGGAGCATGAGAGAATTGCTCTCTTCCAACTCAAATCTTTCTTCAATGACCCTTTCTCTTTGAAGGATTGGGTGGATGTGAAGGGTTCGAATTGTTGTCAATGGGAAGGAGTTAAGTGCAACATCACTAGCAAACGAGTAATAGGTCTGGATCTTGATTCCACACGTAAACGGTATTCATATGGGTATCTCAATGTCTCTTTATTTCTTCCATTTGAGAAATTGAAAAGTCTTGATCTGAGTAGCAATGGAATTATAGGTCTTGTGAATAACCAAGGTTCGTTGCTTTTCATCTCTCCAATGATTAATCTCTGAAATTTAATTTAAGTTTTTATAATTAATTCGTTTATTTTACTTTTCTATATTAGAACAATAACTTTCTTTTGCATGCAGTATTTTTATCATCTGCTTTCAACAACTTAGAAACGCTTGACTTATCCCACAATAACTTGGATGCGAGTATCTTATCAGGTAAATTTCATCTCTCAATTTCTATCTATGTCTAATGACTAATTGTAAGTTTATGCAAAATAATACAAAAATATCTACATACTTAATCAAGGGAGTTTTGAAATGCATTTTACTAGTTTTTTTTTTTTTGGTTTTAAATAGTTAAAGTTGATATTTATATATATGGGATAAACCTAAATTTACGACGGAAAATTAGGCATATAAATATATGTGGGAAAACTCTTTCAATTAAGAGGATAAAAATTACGGGTAAATGAGACTTTAATAATAAGCAAACAAATGAAGAGTATAAGATGGAGATATTCAAAAACAAACCCTAACCCTAAAAACAAAGTTCTTTGGCTAAAATATAAAATTCCCTCAAAGCTCTCTCAAAGTTTTGTCTTAATCTTCTCTCAATGTTGATGTTATGAATATATTTATTCTAGGGTTACCAATGCCCTTTTTATAGGCTAAGATTAGAGTTCTAATATTACTAAAATATCTCTAGAATAATCACAGTTTAACTAGGAAAAGTAACCCTCCTGAAAGTCTAATTACGCAACTGCTCTAAGTTAGAATTCGTCGCGTTGTCACGATGTACCAAGCTCCTCGTCGTGACATCGCCTCCGCTTTGCTCTTTTTCAAGCATCGTCGTGTCGTTGCGGCATCGCATGATTCCTCGTCGCAATATCACCCTTACTTTGACTCTGATCTAATTCCACAATATCTAAATATATATTGAATTTACACGTAAACGGTATTCATATGGGTATCTCAATGTCTCTTTATTTCTTCCATTTGAGAAATTGAAAGGTCTTGATCTGAGTAGCAATGGAATTGTAGGTCTTGTGAATAACCAAGGTTTGTTGCTTTTCATCTCTCCAATGATTAATCTCTGAAATTTAATTTAAGTTTTTATTATTAATTCGTTTTTTTTTTACTTTTCTATACTAGACCAATAACTTTCTCTTGCATGCAGTATCTTTATCATCTGCTTTCAACAACTTAGAAATCCTTGACTTATCCTTCAATAACTTCGATGCCAGTATCTTATCAAGTAAGCTTCATCTCTCAATTTCTATTTATGTCTAGTAACTAATTGTAAGTTTATGCAAAATAATATAAAAATATCTACATACTTAATTAACGGGAGATTTGAAATGCATTTTGCTAGTTTTTTTTTAATAGTTAAAGTTGATATTTATATATATGGATAAACCCAAATTTCTGACGAACAAGAAAGAATAGAGAAAATTAGGCATATAAATTTATGTGGGAAAACTCTTTCAATCAAGAGAATAAAAAACCATGAGTAAAAGAGACTTCAATAATGAGCAAACAAACAAAGAGTATAATATGGAGATATTCAAAAACAAACCCCAACCCTAAAAACAAAGTTCTTTGGCTAAAATACAAAATTCCCTCAAAGCTCTCTCGAAGTTTTCTTTTAATCTTCTCTCAATGTTGATGTTATGAATATATTTATTCTAGGGTTACTAATGCCTTTTTTATGGGCTAAGATTAGAGTTCTAATATTACTAAAATATCTCTAGAATAATCACAGTTTAACTAGGAAAAGTAACCCTCCTGAAAGTCTAATTACGCAACTGCTCTAAGTTAGAATTCGTCGTGTTGTCACGACGTACCAAGCTCCTCGTCGTGACATCGCCTCCGCTTTGCTCTTTTTCAAACAATCGTCGTGTCGTTGCGACATCGCATGATTCCTCGTCGCAATATCACCCTTACTTTGACTCTGATCTGACCTAAAAATGTGAGACACATTCCACAATATCTAAATATATATTGAATTTAAAAATAATTGTACAAAGAATATGTAATCCTTGAATATTAGATACAAGTAATTACCATTTTATATTAAAAGTTAGAAATATAAATTAAACATTCTAAATTTTTTTTATGTGAATAAGTCTTGATATGTGTTGATATATTTTATTGCTCTTGAATAGAATTGAAGAGTTTGAAAACTTGAAGACCTTAGATTTAAGCTTCAATGGAATGAGAAGCCTCCGGCAGTTTCAAGGTATATCTAACTTTGATATTCTATATACAATCAACTAAGTCCCATAAAATATATTTATGAACAAGTTTAAATGAATGCTTGAAACAATTAATTATTATTTGATATTATACAAACAAATTCTCTTTGAAATTATATTACATAAATCTTTTACAGATGAGAAATTGCAACCGATGATGAATTTGGAAGTGCTTAATTTGGATGGTAATTCTTTGAAGAACAATGATCTGATATATCTTCAGGGTTATCAAATTTAAAGTCTTTGATTATTAGCCAAAACGGATTGGAAGGGTCAATAGATATTACAGGTACGTAAATTTTCATAAGATCAAAATAACAAGCTATATGTAAATTACAATTTCATCAACCTTTTTAACACTTAAAAGAATTATATCCAAATATATTCGTTCTTTTGGTATTTAACTTTTTAGGTTGTAAACTAAAGTCATAATGATTTTTGTCCTCCAATCTTACAAACAAAAATCATTTTAACTCTCAATTTAATTTTTCGTCTCTTCTAATCATTAAACTTTTTTTTGTCAAATCACCCCAAAATGAAAAAAAGTTAATATTTGTTAATTTTGCTAATGTGACATATATGTGAATTGTCATATAGATGACATATCAACGTTTAATTAATTTTTAAAATTTAAGTACTTTTTAAATATTTTTATTTTTAAAATTTATTTAAAATTAAATATTGATGTGACATCTATGTGGCAATCCACATGTATGCAATATCAATAAAACTAAAAAAATTGTTAAATTTTCTATTTATTTTAGGATGACTTGACAAAAACATAAGTTTAAGAGATAAAAAATCAAAAAAATAAATCAAAACCTAAAATAATTTTTTTAAGTTAAAAGAGTCAAATAAATTATTAATATCTAAATTAATAAACTGTTTTTAATAATTTTTTATGGAGGAAAGTAGTTGAATTGCATGAACCAAAATTACTGATTTTTGTGATATGACTTTGTTTGACTGATAAAAAGGTATTTGATTTATTTGAATAGCATTCAATAATCTCACCAAATTGAAGAAGTTGGATATGAGTCACAATTATGATATTGAGAGACTTGGTAAGTGTCCATATATTTTACTTTATCAAATTGCTACCTTTATTATACTAATATCTAAATGCTTTGTAGATGGTAAAAGGCTTAATTTGACAAATTTAGAAGTGCTTAATTTGGATTACAACTCTTTCGAAAAAAGTTCATTGGCACAGCTTGGTGGGTTTTTCAATCTAAAGAAATTGAATATGCAGGAAAACCAGCTTCAAGGATCAATAAATATTAAAGGTGAAATTATTTAATATATTTAATTTTCCTTTAAACAAAATTAACTATTTATTAAGTTATATTTATTCTCTGTGATTTACTTTTAAATTTTATTTGTCGACTTTTAGAGATTGAACCATTTAGAGAATGAACTGATGCCAGCCACTAATTTAACTCTCAAAAATAGAAGTTTAGAAAAGCATTTTAGTAGTTCTTTTAAGAAAAATTAATGTCTAAATATATAATGAGTTTAAAAATAATTGTATTAAAATATGTAATCGTTGAATATTAGAGTCATTGAGTAACTAATATGCTTTGAGTAACTTAGAGTCATTCAGAAAAATATTTAAAATTTAAAAAATGTATAAAATTTATATCTTATCTTTTAAATAATTTAAATAATAATAATTTTATATATTAAAATTAATATACTATCTCTTTTGAAATAATATAAAATATATTAATATATAAAAATAATTTATAAATTGAAAACTTATCTCTTAAATATATAAAGTAAAATATATGTACCAAAATAATAGTATTTCAATTTTAATTTTTTTCTATGTGTTATCGATTCTTTAAAACATTTGACTATTAAGTTTAAAAATTTTATTTTAATTAATACTTGTGCATTTCACGGAAAAAAGAACTAGTTAATGTATATAACCGGCTTTGTAGATGTGGAATTAGTTATTTTACGTTCTATAAAGTATACAGTACGCTTTTATTAAATTATTTTCTATAATAATTTGTTGTCTTAAATTTTAGCCTAACAAGTTCCATTTCTAAGTGAAATAAAATTAATAAATTTTAATTAAGATATTATTTCAATAAAATATTTAAATTTCATATAAAATATATTAATTATATTTTATTAAATGGAAATAGTTTTAATAAATGAAGTTACATTAGTAAATTTTATTAAAGATATAATTTAAATCTCATTAATTAATGTTTTATTAATATATTATAGTTTTTAATTTAAAAATTCAAATATAATCTAAATATTAAATGTTGTTATAAATGTATAACATCCAATAAGTGAATTTTTGTGACTAACAAAAATGTATTGAATTTATTTGGATAGTGTTGAATAATCTGACAAAGCTAAAGCAGTTGGATTTGAGTAGCAATAAAATTGAGAACCTCCAATCTTCTCATGGTATGTGTTGATATATTTTACTTTATCATATTCTTACATATGCATACCAATATCTTATTAATATTTCAAGAAATTTGTTTATCTCAATGCTTTGTAGATGGTGAGAGGCCACTTAATTTAACCAATTTAGAAGAGCTTACATTGAATTCCAACTCCTTCACAAACAGTTTATTGGCACAGCTTAGTGGGTTTTCCAATTTAAAGTCGCTGGATATAGGGTATAACCAGCTTAAAGGATCAATAAATATTAAAGGTGGAATTACTTAATATATTTAATCTTCCTTTAAATGAAATAAACTACTTGTTGAGTTATTGCATTTATTCTATGTGATTTAATTTTAAATTTTGTTTGTCAATTTTTACAGAATTATTAGATGCTTTAAGCAACTTAGAGGAGCTAGACATAAGCGAGAATGAGGTGAAGGAAATTGTGCCCATAAAGAATAAAGGTATATGTATCAACTAAAGGAAATCTTACTAATTGTTTTCCATTAGATATCTAGTGAACTAATGCCAACCACTAATTTGCCTCTTAGACAATGGAAGTTTGGGAAAGCTAAAGGTTGCTAGATTAAACAGTGTGTTCACCGATGGAACTGCTTCTCTAATACAGCTTCTAGAGACATTCTCATCTGTCAACACATTATATTTGAGTGAAAATTACTTCAACGACACCTTTTCTACTCAAGGTATAATATATATGTATGTGAAGATATAGTTTTATAGTTTGGTTCCATTTAAAAATAGTATTTACTTAACGTAAATCATCTAAATAACTCTTATAAATTTGTAAAGATCAATTGCATGGATCGAGCAAAATAGAGGAATTGGTGTTGGATTATTCATCTCTCAACAACAACATTCTTCAAAGCTTTGGTGGACTGGCTTCTCTCAAAGCCTTGTATTTAGGTTCCTGTGGGTTGTCGACATTACATACCCAAGGTATATTAATAATTATGACATAATTATTTTGGCGGTCTCTTGATTAATTATTTTTTTATCCTCTCAGAAAATTAGAGTAACTTGCACAAATTTATTTTATAGGATGGTGTGATTTACGGAAGCTTGAGACGTTGGATCTTAGTGAAAATTCTCTTGGGGGAGCACTCCCTTCATGTTTGGCAAACCTGTCATCTCTTCGTTATTTGGATATTTCCGGTAATCAATTCATCGGAAAAGGTGCCTCCCCCGCTCTAGCCAATCTCACATCGCTTAGATTCATGTTTCTTTCACGAAATCTATTCGAAGTTCCATCAATTTTCATGTCATTTGCCAACCACTTACACCTCAAAGTCCTCTTTGGCGATCAAAACAAGTTAGTCAGAGAGCCTACCATTCAAACATGGGTCCCAAAGTTCCAACTAAAAGCCTTCCTTTTCTCGAATTGCACAACAAAGGAACTCCACATTGAAATTCCAAAATTCCTCTACTACCAAAATGATCTGAGTATGGTTGATCTTTCATATAATAATTTTGTAGGGAAGTTTCCTTTTTGGTTGTTAGAGAACAATACAAGAATGGGAGCATTTTTAATGGAGGGTAACTCTTTTATGGGCCATCTCAATCTTCCATCTCATCCGAAACCAAAAATGTCCATTGTTGATATATCTGGCAACAAACTAGAAGGTCCAATTCTAGCAAGCGTTTGTTCAATCTTTCCACAACTAAAGGGGTTAAACCTATCAGACAATTTCTTTCAAGGAAATATTCCTCCTTGTTTAGGTAGTTTGAACACTACATATTTAATATTAGATCTGTCACATAATCATCTATCAGGTGGAATACCAGAAATGTTAGCTCAAAGTGACTCGTTGGAGCTTCTTAGGTTATCAAATAATGATCTAAGTGGGAAGATAGCCCCAACGATCTTTTGCTCACCTTCATTACAATTTTTATATTTAGATGGCAATAAGTTTGATGGAAATATACCTGACATTGATATCTCAACATGTCATCCGTATAGTCTTACTGATATGGATTTAAGTAACAACAATTTGTCTGGAGAGCTCCCAAGATGGATATGGAATATGTCTTTAAATGCATTAGCAGTATCCAACAATCAGCTCAAGGGTCTTATTCCAAAGGAATTGTGCCATTATACCCTTCAAATTTTGGACCTTTCAAAAAACAATTTTTTTGGCCCAATACCATCTTGCTTCAATGCACACAGTCTCAAACATCTCCATTTGAGCAAAAATAGGTTAAGTGGTACCTTGACAAATGCATTCTTTAATAGCTCTTCCTTGGTGACTTTAGATCTTAGTGAAAACCAGTTGACTGGTGAAATTCCATACTGGATTGGAAATCTTTCAACATTGAGTGTTCTCCTTCTAAAAGCCAATTATTTTATTGGAGAAATTCCCATTGAGATATGTAAATTGTATTCATTAAGCATCATAGATCTTTCTCAAAACAAGTTTTCTGGTCTGATACCTTCTTGTTTGAGTCGTTTAACTCTTGAGCCAAATGATAAAAAATCTTCGACAATACTCTATGCGTTGGATTTTGATGGAATCTTGGATTTTGGAGGAATCTTGGAGGGAGCTAATTATATTGGAATGACCAGATGGGATTTGTCCGATTCTGGATTCGATCTACATTTCTTTATTGAGAATCTAGAAGAAAAGGTGGATTATACAACAAAGGGAGCATCTCGCACAATCAAAGGAAACATTCTTGAGTACATGTCTGGAATTGATTTATCATGTAATAGATTAACAGGTGAAATTCCCAGAGAGATTGGAAATTTGAGTGAAATCCGATCACTAAACTTGTCACACAACAATTTGACTGGACATATACCGTCAACGTTCTCAAAGCTCAAGCAAATTGAGAGTTTGGACCTGTCTCACAACAACTTAATTGGAAGAATCCCTGTTCAATTGACGGAGTTGTACGCCTTAGCAGTCTTCAATGTGTCATACAACAACTTGTCAGGGAGTATTCCGTCTCCGAAAGCTCAATTTGGAACCTTCGACGAAAGCAGTTACGTGGCGAATCCTTTCCTCTGCGGGTCTCCCCTACATAAAAATTGTAGCGACCTTGATTCACCCCCGACAGCAGCACCAAAGAGCTCAAACGAGGAAGAAGAAAGTGGTTTGATGGACAAGTATGTTTTCTGGGTGACCTTTTTTGTTTCTTACGTAATTGTGTTACTGGTTATTGTTCTCATCCTGTATATAAATCCTTATTGGCGACAAGCATGGTTTTCTTTTGTTGAACACTGCATCAAGACCTGCCAGTATTTTATTGAGGACAATCTTCTATGATTTTCCATCTTCAAAAGAAGTGGGTAGTCTTGTGCTTTGGTGGTTTACATTTGTATGTAATTTTTTTCATGTGTCTCTATTTTTC
Organism: Gossypium raimondii; assembly: GCF_025698545.1. Classification (NCBI taxonomy): domain Eukaryota; kingdom Viridiplantae; phylum Streptophyta; class Magnoliopsida; order Malvales; family Malvaceae; genus Gossypium; species Gossypium raimondii. The sequence goes on from NC_068572.1 coordinate 5,145,833, forward strand.
AAAGTTTGATGGGGTTATCTGCTTTTAAGTTTGTAGAGGTAGAATACAATAGCTCTGTGATGTAATAATTGCCAGTTTAGTATGAGAAAACAATATATAAAACTATGCATTTTCAGTTAAAACATTTAATATTGCATTATAAATTTTAGTGTTGTGATAGTAAAATGTTAAATTCAATATATGTTTCCTTTTCCATGATTACGTAAAAGCGAAATATACAAATCATATATATATTAATATAATCTACATTCATTAAATCATATGCTCAATTTAAACTTATATATATATATATCAAACATGAATAATATAAACAGTCTTCAAATTTTTATATGATATAAATACATTTTAATTTTGAAAATGAATAAAGTTGTAGTTTCATTATTTTATTTAAACTCAAATTTAAAATTATTTAAAAATAAAATTCACGTGTATTTTTACTCTAAAATTAATAAAATTAAATATAAACTTTATTTTATTTATATTCAAATTTAATGAATGACTATGTAATTTATATTAATTTATTTAAATTTAAATAAATTAAATATAAAAAAGTTCTTTACTTTCAATAAGATATAGTAGGTTAACTTATAATTAAGTCATTAAATTCTAAAATTTTTTACTTTTTAAATAAAAAATTTCACAATAAATTATTGGGAACATTTAATAAAATACTTGTAATACCCAATTATTGCCCAGGGCCCAAACTTAATACAAACGCAAATACAACACTCAGCCCAAATATTTTTAAACCCAAAAAATGGCCCAAAATACAATAGTTCAACATTGGCCCAATACCTAGCCCTAACAATCTTCAACAGCAGAACCCTAAGCAGTTAGCAGCAGCCGCCTTTGTCGCAGCAACCGTTCCACTGCCCACGTTCAGCAGCTTCTGCACACGACCTCTCGCTAGTGGAACCTGCAATAAGCCATGAACAGCAAACAATAGGCGATAAACGGGGAAAATAACAACAAAATGAAAGGGGGAGCGTTGGTTTATAAAAGGCCAATTGTTTTTTGTAATCGGAGAGACAAATATTGTAAAGAAAATATTGAAGAAAAAACAAAAACTAAGAATCAAAAAAAGATTGTATTGAAGAGAATATTGAAAATAAAAAACAAAGAATAAAAAAAAACAATTTTGAAGGTACTTAGTTTTGTTTTTCTCTTCCTATACTGTTTTGTTCTTTTTTATTTTCTCTCTTGTTTTTTAAACTAAAGAAACGAAGCAAAGAAGAAGGAGAGGGGGTCCTTACCGGTGGTAGCGCGCCGTCATGACGCCGTCGTCGTCGTTATGGCTGGTAGGAAATGGGTTCGAAAAGGTGGAAGAGGTGCTGCGGCGCAAATCTTCAAATGGCAGAAGGGAATTGGTTTTAGGGTTCTAAAATGGGTTTATATAGGGTTAAAAATGGATTATTTTCGCCATTAGTCCTCATGATTTTTGGTGCTTTTAAAATTAACTTATGTATTTATTTTAAATCTTATTTCACATTTTATTTTTGATTCAAATTGGTCCAATAGCGTGCAGCGTTTTAGGGTGGGTTGGAAAATTTCTTTTTCGGTCCTTTATCTATTACGCGTGTTATAACTTGCTCCCTTCCTTGTTTTTATTTTCAAATTCAGCTCATAAATTCTGTTTGGTTTTTAAATTTAGTCCTTAATTTGTTTTTAGTTTCTTTTATATATTGTTTATATTATTTATTAGTGTAATCATTACTATATTATTATTAGCATTTACTATTATAATTATACCGTTATTTATTATTATTATATATTTATGCATATATGTATCTTATTGTATATATATATGAATATATTTTAAATGGTTTTAAATACATATACATATCTTATATATTTTTATTACTACTTTATCCTCCTTAGTTTTATATACATGTATATACGTACTATATTTATATCTTATAATATTTATATAATATTTATATATATTATAACCCAAATATATATACATTTTTATAATAATATACATACATTATTCAAAATTATTATAAACATTTTTTTCTTTCTTTTGTTTTGCATGTTTCTTATATATAAACATACATATATATTTTCATAATTTAATATCATATTTTATTTATATTTATATTTTATTTATTTTATTTAGTTCTATATATTTATTTAGATACCAATATGTATTTTTATATTATATTTTATAACTCTATTATATTATATGTTTTAAAATATCCCTATGCATATTTGCAAAAATCCACTTTTATATCATACTTATATATATGCATATTTTGTAGATATAAATACATGTGTAAATTAAAGTGCGTGTTTTACATTTTATCATGTTTTTAAAGTGAATAAATTTTGGTTTCACCAAAGAATTAAAAATCGTTTTTTAGAAAATTAAATATTTGGCAATTGTGATTCTCGAGAAAGATCGTGTCCTAACTTACTGGATCGTGATCATTTTTCGATGAATTTAGTAAGCTAAGTATTTATTTCAATAAATTTGCAATTTTCAAATAAAAGCTTATTCTCGGGAATCAAAAATGTCGGGTCCTAACTTACTGGTCGTGACATTTCGTTATCTCGAAATAAGAACTTCTAAAACAAAAAGAAATATTCGGTATTTTGAAGATTTAAAATATTGTGCCCTAACTTACTGGGTGTGGTGTTTTATTTCTTTGAAATGAGAATGTTTTGTCATTTTAAATCCATTCAAGGGTTAAAAATTTCTATTTTAAATCTTCTCAAATTTTCGACATCAAGACATAAAATAATCAAATTTGGTATCGATTTTGGGCGTCACGAGGGTGCTAACCCTTCCTCGTGCGTAACTGACTCCCGAACCTGTTTTCTCAAATTTTGCAGACCAAAATTGTTTTTATGGTGAGCCGATCACACCTTAATAAAATATCGGTGGCGACTCCAATTTTTGTTTTTAAAGTCGATAACTTATTTTTGTTTTCAAAAAAAATGGTTTCGACAATACTAATAATCCAACTTTTTTATAATTAAATCAATAATTTTTTATAAAATTATAAAAATAATATAAAATATTTAAAACTAAAAATATAAAATTAAAAAATGGAAAAATTATAAATATATTAATTTTTATAAATTTATAAAATCATTCAATATAATTAGACAAGTCAAAATAATAAAATCCAAATTTTATAATTAAATAAATATAATTTTTTATATATAAATATTATAATAATTAATAATTAATAATTTTAATTTTTATAATTAATAAAAATTAAATGAGAGATTAACATTATATATAAAAGAGATAATATATATAAATTTATAACTTAAACGGAAATAAATATCTTCTATAATTAAATTAAATATTATTAATTTTATAATTACTAATTGCATCTAATTATATTGGTTCGATTGAACACAAAACAATAATTAAGAAATAGTATTTTGTATCATCCATGTTCCTCATATTTTTTAAATCTATAAAATAAATAATATAATATAATTATTTTATTAATAATGTTTCTATTGAATATTTTACGTTCATAAAAATTATTAATATAGAATAATTATAATAATTTTATTAATAATATTTTCATTATCAATGTTCTAGTTATAATCACTTAATTAGATTTTGGATCTATATTAAATTGCACTAATTAATTTAGATTAATTCTCACTTAATTAGTGTTACAATTATATACCAATTAAAACTAATTTTAGCACTATAAATGTATGCATTAGTAAGACATTTTATTCAAAATAACATCTAAAGAATTATTAGAAAATTTATATTTTAGCATTATTTAATAGGTTTTGTTTCTATCACATAAAAAGTATGATTTTCATTAGGAAATGAGATGTTTAGTTATTATTATTTAATATTCAATAGTTTTACTATTATTTGATTTCAATAATATTTACATACTTGTTAATGTTGTTTACTACTGTCTTGTGAAATATTATGTTACGGATAAAGAAGTAATAAAGAAATTGTAACATCCCTAACCCATATCCGTCGCTGGAACAGGGTTTTGGAGTATTATCGAAATTTACCGATCAAATAACAGACATTTTATATCAACTAGCATTCATATCAGAAAAAAATCAAAATCTATCATATTGTTCCTTATGTGAGCCCTCGAGACCCAAAATACATGTTAGAAATAAATCGGGATTAAACTGGGTACTCAAAGAATTTTCGGAAAACATTAAAATTTTTCAAAGGTGCAGGGGACACACGCCAGTGTGGCTACGCCGCGTGTCTCACACGGTCAAGAGACACGCCGGTGTCTCAGGCCTTGTAGGCATTCAAAATAGGGACACACGGTCGTGTCCTAGCCCGTATCCAAACTTATGAGCTCCCTGACCTAGGTCACACGGCCAAGCCACACGCCCACGTGCTAGGCCATGTGAGCATTCTATTTTGCAATTTAAAAGATGCAGAGGACACATGGTCGTGTCATCTAGCCGTGTGTCACACACGGTTGAGACACATACCCGTGTCTCTGCTCGTTTAGACAAAAATAGGTCATTTTCCAAGCCACATTTCTCACCCAAATTGACATCAACCTATACACATTAATTTGCACATCACCAAGCCATAACAAGACATTTTAATCAAGCTAGAATCATATCCTAAACATGTGTTATCACAACATACAACCAATATGCCTTTAGGCACCTTAAATAACATCTTATAACATGTCAATCAACATCTACAATCACTTATTGGTCCAACCACATATATGCATAATTATGCCATGTAACAGCCTAATTTTCAGTGGTGTCGGAAACAGTGATTCGAGATCACTAAATCGACTAGTGAGTTCAAAAATTTAGTAAATTAATATTTATGAGTCAAGTGTGAATTTAAAAGTATTATTGAATTAGAAAATATTGTGATTTAAAAGAAATTATTAGGCAAACTAGGTTAAAAATGAGGTATCGAGACCTTGAATTCATAAACTGAGCCATTGTAACACCCACAACCCGGCCTAGGAGTTTAGACCGAATTCCGAATGAAACATTGATCGCCAAAGTGATCATAGATAATTTTTTACAAAACCATTTTCACATCGAATCGTAATACTTAATCGTTTAAAAACCAGTAGGTGGAATTACAATTAAGTTGAACATTTAACCAAATTTAAATAACGAATAAATTTTAAACGAAATTTACACCACAGCTTTATAAAATCTTATAGTTTCAAAAACCAAGTAATCAATTATAAACTAAAAACACAAGGTGAAAATAATTCATCTAAATCGAGACTATTCGAGACCTCCGTGCACCGAGTCTAGCATCAGAGTTCAGAAGTGCACCTGAAAAAGAAACACTAAGAGGGGGTGAGCTACTCGAGCTCAGTGTGAGTTCGAAACAAAACAAGAGACAGAATTCAAAACAGAAGCGCAACAGCTTTTCATATACTCATCGAATCAGAAAACCTACTTGGGTCTGATGACCCAAAAGAATTTATCAATCAGAGCTCACAGGCACATGGTCACATGTGCTAATCAATCAAACAAAAATAATCAGATAATCTCACACGCAAAGCACTCAAATAGATGCGTATGTATGTAGTATGATATTAAAAGAAACCACCCATCCAGCCAAACACACCTCTCCGTCCCCCAATCACACCTCGTAAGAGTTGTTTGAGCTCATCCAACCAATCACACCACACAGGACCAAGTAGGCTCATCTAGCCCTACACCAAATAAAGTCATCCCGAGTTGCCCGACAACAATGATCTGCCACCCCGGATTGTTCGGCAACGATGGCTTATCAAAGTGCAGTTGTACTGCCAGATCAAATATATGTATACTAGTATGGCTAACGTACATGCGGTATACAGTGCAATGCGACATTCCGCTATACCTATAATTTGAAGTTAGACTACCAAATCAGATAATGGTACATACATAGCTAATGTACTTATGGTACAGTGCGATACAATAACCTAGTATACCAGTAAATTGCAGTTTAACTACCAGATCAGATGATTATATGCAGCGAAGTTGACATATATGTTGTATAGTGCAGTGTGACAATCTGCAGTACAGACAAGTTGTAATTGAACTGCCATATCAAATCAGAATCAGACTCTCTTCTCTTCAAAACCCAATCCCAAAATATTTTATACAGGTGTATGTATGCATACAATCACACAGAATAGAGACACTCTATCAAACAGTCAATCAACACAGCTATGCACACACACCCAATACACTCAGGCCGAAGCCCAAATTAGACAATTCTTTGCCACCCTAACTAAATATCAGCCAAGGCAAACACACAGACAACTGTTTGTAACAAAGACACACAAAATCAAAATAGGTGACTTAGGACCACACGCCCGTATGCTCTGGCCATGTAGAAATGCCTAGGCCGTGTGGGGGTCAAAAGCCCGTGTAAAGAGGGGCACACGACCGTGTGGAAAAGGTACACGCCCCTGTGAAGAGGGGCACACAGCCGTGTGACTGAGGCATACGCCCGTGTAGTCCAAAGACATGGCCGTAGGGACAAGCTGTGTAACTCTCTTTTCGATTTCACTAAATTTGAGTATAGTGCTGACACGACCGTATGAGGGTCTCACACACCCATGTGCCTACAAGACAAGGCCGTGTGTCCAAAACACAAGCCTGTGTGGAATCCTTAAATTCTCAAATTAGCCATACGGTCGTGTGGCCAGGCCATGTAGTACCAAATCACTCAAATCCTAATCCACAAACTGACATGCCCATGTGCCCAAAGGACACGACCATGTGAGAAATGATAAAATCCCCAAGTCAGCCACATGGCTGTGTGGCATTAAAATTAGCTCGAAAACCCTAATTCCCAAATAACACACACCCAGGTGGAAACCCCAGTGGCCACGAAATCACCTCAGAACAAACCAAAAAATGCCGTTTCAGCCCTCACAACAGCCCCAACCTTCGTAATGACAAAGAGGTATCAGAATATGTCGTATTCCCAAACCTTTTTCAACAACTAACACCCCAACATTGTCAGTTAAAAACACGAACAAGGATTTCCAAAACAATAATTCACAAAATTAAAGGTAGACAAGATTCGAATCCCACACCTATTTTGACGATTGAAATGTCCTGATGTCGACTTGACGACAAAAAATAAATGGATCTCTGCCAACCACCACACCATCGATTCAAAAAGGTAAAAACCAAATAAGAAAACAAAGCCAAAGAGAATAAGAGAAAAAGAACAACGTGCCAAAAAGAAAAGAAAAGAAAAATCAAATCAAATCAAATCAAATCAAATTAAAATAAATAATAATTAATTATAAAAATTAACTAAAAATAAAATAAAATTCAAGTCTCTCCAAAATACGCACCCAATGTGTAATGACCCAAAATTCACGGGCATCGGAAAAGTATAATATCGGGCCTCCGTCTTAGTAAGCTGAGTCTGAAAATAATTATTAGAAATATTTACTAGACTAGTTGTGTATTTAATTAGGTTTTAGATAGGTGAATTTAGCTTAATTAGGAATAATTAGCAAAAAGGGATTAAATTGCAATAGAAGTGAAAGTTTAATTATAAATTAAAAGAAAATAATAGGGACTAAATAGGCAATTATGCCAATTGCCAAATTTGAGTGACATAAGTATAAAAATCTGAGATTTTATGTGTTAAAAATGTTATTAAATTATTATTATTAAATTAGTATTATTAAATTATTATTATATTTTAAATAAATTAAAAAAGTTGACAAATGTATTGTGTATATGAAGACACATGGAAAAATGAAATACATATATTAGTAATTATTACATATTTACTTATCATTTAAGTAAATAATATTAAAATATATTATTATTATTATTATTATTATTATTATTATTAACTAATGAATAAAATGAATAAAGTAAGAGAAAGAAACAAAGAAGAAAGAAACAGAATAGCTAGAAAAGAAACAGAGAAAGAGACGAAAACAGGGGAAGGAAAGGAGAACGAAAAATAAAAGGGAAAACTAGGGATTTGAAGCTTGAAGTTTATTAGGTAAGTAAAATCAAGTCCTTTTCTCATAAATTTGATGTTTTTGGAATCCTAGAGTGAAATACTCTTGGATTTAAGTTAAAAATTTGAAAGTTAATAGATTTTTGAGTAGGGTTTATTTTGAATAAATGATGGAATTGAGGGTTTATTTGATAGAATTTTTAGTTAGAGTTGATACAAAGATTAAATTGTGAAGTAAGCGACAAGTTTTGAATTTTAGGGATTAAATTGGGGAAATTCGAAATTAGTGAAAATGCTGAAAAATTTGTAGATAAAATTTAGTTTAGAAGAAATTTGAATAGAAATAGAGTGTGAATTAAATTAGAAAAGTAGATAAATTTAGTTAGGATTAAATTGGAATCAAAGTATAAATTAGATAGAAATTTTATTATTATTAATTTATGTTGTAATTAATGGTGTAAATTATTATTATTTTCAGTAGCTAACAAGGAACTCAAGCATCGGCACACAAAGGAAAGGAGAAGGTTATTGAGGAATAATCGAGTAAATTCGGGTTTGTATTACTATAATTCAAGTTATTTATTATTAAATGCTAAATTTTAATTTATATGTGTCTAGTAAATGAAATGTGAGGTAAGTATTAATATTAGTATTAATATTAGTATTATTATTATTATTATTATTATTATTATTATTATTATTATTATTAGTGGGAATTAAATTGAATAGTTGATATGAATTAATATTTGAATTGTTTGTTGATTGAAAGCGGAAATGAATTTGAATCAAATTGTGAATGGTATTAAATTGTATGGAAATGTATTGAGTTGTGAAAATGTGTGAATTTGTGAAATAATTATTGATTGAAAGGTGGAAAAATGATTGAATTGAAAGTGTGAGAAATTGTGATTGAATTGAGAATATATGTGATTTAAATACCCTATTAACTAGTCAAATTTGAGTCGGATATAGTTGGCATGCCATAGGATTGGAAGAGTTCAGGATACTTGACCTCGAGTCGATGAGACACTGGTGTCACTATATTTCTTCGGATAGATTCGATGAGGTCTTGGTACCAACTTTCTTGGCTTTGCCGATGAGACACTGGTGTCAACTATTGCTTGAATCGTCCGATGAGGCACTGGGTGCCATTCGGTGTGTTTGGTTGGATCCGTATCCGCCAAAGTCCGAGTTTTGTTAATAGGGTAAATAATGAAATGATAAACCGAACGAGTTGGTCAACGAGCTATTGAAATGATATGAAAAAAGTTGAATTGTGAATTGAAATGTGAAATGAGATTGAGAAATGAACCTAAGGTTCATGATTTGTTCAAACTCAAATTGTGGATATACGATATTGGTTGATGAATTGCTATTGTTGAAATATTGAATTTAAATTGTATATCTGAATTATGCATTACATGTTTATTATTGTTATAATTTGAATTATGGTAATACCACTGAGTATGAAATACTCAACAGACGTCTGATTGTTTCCGTCATGCAGTCAATAGAAGTCAAAGGTCCCAGTTCAGCATCCAGATTAATCCCGACTTCAGCATAACTTTGGTGATGTATATTTTCCTTTGGGTAATGTGGAATGTACATAGGATGTGTATAAAGGTTGTTATGTTTTAATATAAATGGTTTTAAAAAAAATGTTAGTATTAAAAGTTTATGAATTATTATGAAAGAAGTTTATCTATTTTGATTTATTTATTACCTTGTTAAATTTTAAATTGATATTATGTTGATTGAGTTTGATTAGAAGTAATTAGAATAGAAAATGTGAATGTGAAATAAATTGGTTGATTTGGTTATATTTGGAAAAGATATGGTTTTAATTGCAGGGGTTTCTATGTAAAAATAAGCAGAAATGCTGCCGAAATTTTTATAAAATTTATAATAAAAAAAAAGAGAGAGATGAAGTCAATTGGTAAACAAACATATGAATTTATGATTTTATTTCAATATGTTTGTTAGTTATTTAAGAATTTTTGTAAACTGTCTGATATGTCCGGTAATGCCTCATAACCCTGTTCCGGCGATGGTTCGGGGTTAGGGGGTGTTACACAATGACTCAAGCCTATAACCCAAAAAAAAATAATACTCGCACCACCACCAGACCAGCAGGCTCATTTTTTTCACTTACACGCAAAACTAAACACAAAAGCACACCTTTCCCTCAGACCCTAACCACTAAACCCAAAACTTCTAGCCCCAAAATTTGAAACGTTACAACTCGCCCCTCTTTAAAGAAATTTCGTCCCCGAAATTTCCAACTAACAAAACTGTGGTAAATCACAACCTACACCATAACGCTTTCACTGCGCACTCTAGCCAGAGCAGACCCAAATCAAACCCAAGACCTCTCATACACACCAAAACACTTAACTACTGAAGTAGATGCACAATTGTCCTATCACACACAATTTCAATACTCCAATTTAAACAAAAAAACATTCCACATCATATCTGACTCAAAATCATTGAGGACACTCCCAAATTCAATGTCCCATGTGTTAGAGTATGCCCAAAGATCAATCATGAGATGGTTGTAATAACATACTTGATTTATCATGTTTATTAATATAAGGCGTTATCATTATTATTTCAGTTTCTTTTCTGTGTGTATAAATAAACTGTTTTCTAATAATGTCCTAAGAATAATATGATTATTCTTAAAAGATCCTTAGTCAAGTATTATTGTTGGATAGGACAACGATAATGCATTAAGACTAACATGTCGTTGATTGATGATAAAGAGTTATCATTGATATGGAATGTCAGAATGGATGCATGAATATGTGTGTTAGAGAACAACATATTGGACTGACCCATTATGAGTATGTTTCTTGGATTATTATGCAATTGTCACAACATTACTCATAGTGATTAATATGTATATGATCCTCAGACTTGAGATCATCATAATCCCAACATCGTGAGTAGTATATTTTGATACAGTCAAACGTACATCGTAACTGGTTGTTCTATAAAGGCTGGTGTTGGATATACCACAATCGATGTAGAGGGATATGGTTGGTCGATATAGAATAAGTCCCTCTTACATAATGGGAGGAATATATTAGGCCACTTGATTAAGTGAGACTAGAAATGCATGGCCATGCTCAAATAAGTTGATATGAGATGTCATACTTATTTGTATATCGTAGTCTGCTTAAAATATCAAGGAACATGGAATGGACTATACAAGCGTGACTATTCCATGACTTGTGTCCAATCCAGAGATAAAGGACTTAAGGATTATTGCATAAAAAGTTAATCATAAAAGGTTGTGTCGAATCATGATCTCTTGTGACTTAGGTAGCAATGATGCATTGCTAGATGCCACTCATTGTTTGTAACATAGGAATCGTTCTAGTATTACTGCTAACGTTACAAGAACCTACAGGGTCACACCCTATAGTTGAAATGAACGGAATAAACCATAGTTGGTATTATTTTTGGGTTTCGCTTGAATTAAATTAATTATAGAATTAATTTAATTCGGTAATCAAATTTCCAACACATTATGTACAAGTTTGTTGTACGCATAATGAGGACATGAATTTGGTTAGCATATGAATTCAAATAAATATATGGTTTACCGAAATTATATTATAATTATTGTAATTATAATTTTCGGTTTAAAATATTATTTTATTTATTTAATTCCTAAAAAAACCCTAAAATAATAGGATATAAGAATCCCGTTTTTCTTTATTTTTGGTCTAGCAGCCGTCAAAGAAAAATAACTCTCAAAACTGTTTTGGGATTCCTTCCGTTCGTTGTCAACTGGATGGATTACATAGAGGCCGGGATCACGATAGATTGCGGCTTGGTTCAACAGCAGATCAGACTATTCGTTGTTGAGGTGTTGCTGTCTACTCTGAATAAACATTAGGTAATTTCGTAACCTTGATCACCCCGATTCGTTCCTCACACATGGATCCATGGTTAGGGTCGCCGATTTTATTTTTTTCGCTGCGCCGTAGGGGTGCCGGCGATCCAACACCATGGACCCGCATCTAAGACACGCTCCCAACTTCTTTCAACAGTAGCTAGGATAACACTTATTACAATGCTCACAGAGCGGAGCGCTCGTACCACCACTAGCACTCTCCATAAAACTACTATTGCCACTCAAATGCGTTCTAACACTCTTCGCAGAACGAGGCTCCAACCCCAGAGAATTGCGATCTCTCTTCTTCCCACAATCCACACAACTAGCTTGAAGGGTTTCTGTACTCTCCCTTATCCTATCCTCGAACACCTTCTTTAAAACCTCCCTCACTACCCAAGTCAATACCTCAGGTAGTGATTGTAAGAATAGGGGCTGGTTGAGAGAATAGGGGAGAGAGCTTTTTCAGTTTTATTTTTTAAAAACAAGGGTGAAATGATTTTTTTGAAAAAAAAATAACTTAAATAGGGGTTTCAAAACGACATCGTTTTGGCTTATTTCCCTAGACACCGAAATGGCGTCATTTTGACACGACCCGCGTCTGACCCGACCCAAGAGCTAGGATCCGTATGTTTTTTTTTAGCGGAAAGGTTATTTGCGCTTTTGGCTCTTTCGTTTTTTCGACCAATTTCAATTTAATCCCATTCTTCGTTTTTCTTTTAATTTTACCCCATAATTTTTTATTTCAATTTGGTCCTTGGACGAATGATGTCGTTTTAAGGACACGGAAAAATTTCCCATTTAGTCCCTTGTCCCTTACGCGTGTTTTATTTTAGTCCTAATTTCAACCCTTTTTTAAATTTATCCAATTAAATTTATCCTCTTTTAAATTTATTTTTTTTAAAAATATTTTGCTTCTTTATCTAAGTATTTCATTTAGTATTTTATTTAAATTTATATTTTTTAATTTCATTCTAGACTCTAATTTATTCCTCGGTAATTATTTTCAATCTTTTATAATTTTATTATTTACGTATTTAATTATTCACTTCTTTTTTTACGATTTATGCCTTTAACTTTTTTTAAATTCCAATTTTATCCTTTATTTTTATTTCAATTGTTCATTTTAATATTTTATTTCTTTAAATTATTTCTTTGCCCTTATCTTCTTTTCATGATGTTCATACTTTCATCGTATTACATTTTATTATTACTGTTATTTTTATGTTAATTATGATGGCATGTAGTACAATTATTGCTATTATTATTAATTTTTTATATTATTGTTAGTATTATAATGTATTATCATCATTCACTAGCATTGTATTTTCACTTTATTGATTTACCTATCTATTATCTTTTTGCTCGTCATTATATCATGCTAATATTTGTGCCAAGTATCGTATTTAAATGTATTTGTCCGTTTTTATACCATACCCGAATAAACTAAGTATATATTATTTTAAGTGTCACATTAATTTTTTTACCCGATACATAAAAAGGAAAATTTTAAAATTAAGGCAATGTTCCGTACTTGAAAATTCTAAAAGTCGTGCCCTAACTAACGGGATTCGACTTTCTCTTTGAACCTAGATAGCCGAACATTCCTTTTAAAATTAAAACACATGAGATTTGAATATTAATGAAGAGCAAGTTTATTTTCGAGAATCCGGGATATCGTATCCTAACTTACGGGACATGACCTTTTGTAACCTTGAGATAAGATAACCTTTTACATACATTTTTTATTTATTCAAGTGATTTTCAATTGAAAATAACATGATTGTATTTTAAATGCTTCTCAAATTTTTAATTTTCGACACTAAGACATCAAGTAATCAATTAGGTACCAATTTTGGGCGTTACGAGGGTGTTAATCCTTCCTCGTGCGTAACCGACTCCTGAACCTATTTTTTGGATTTTGTAGATCAAAAAATCATTGTTTTAGTAAATTAAACCTTTTATTAAAACGATCAAATTACGAGGTAATCCGACCACACCTTATAAAAAAAAGATTGATGGCATTTTCATTTTCAAATAAAAAGTCGGTCTTTTCAAAAAAGATGGTTTCAACACAAACATTGATTTTGTGGCAAAGACTTCTAATTATTTTCAAGTCTTAATTGAAATTAGGTTGAGGTTTCAAATTTTAGCGTAAAAGAGAAGAGAGAGGGGTTGTCCGAATCAAGACTTCATTTCAACAGAGATCCTTAGCCACTAAACCATAGGTTCAACTGAAATATATATATCAAACACGTATGACACAAACAGTATTTAAATTTTCAAATGATATAAATACATTTTAATTTTTTAAGATGAGCAAAGTTATCATAATTAAATATGTAGTTTCATTATTTTATTTAAACTTAATTTAATAAATATTTAAAAATTGAGTTTACGTGATATTTATTTACTTTAAAAGTAATAAATTTTACATATAAACTTTATTTTATTTTATTTATATTAAAATTTAATAAATGTCTATATAATTTATTTAAATTTACTTAAATTTAAATATATTTAAAAATTCTTTACTTTGATTAAGATATAGTAGGTTAACTTATAATTAAGTATTAAATTTTAAATTTTTAATTTTTAAATAAAATTTATCGCAATGATAACATTTAATAAATTATGAATAAAATTATGTTAGAACCATAAAAAAATTAATTCGCTTATATGTTAAATTTTTTGAGTCTTATGGATTTAATCTTGAAATGAGCATACAACTTTTAGAGAAAGTGGCTTTCCTTTTTTTAATGATGAGATGTTAAAAATTTACAATATGTGCAATGTGGAGTATAACTTTTGCACAAAAATCATTTACTTGATTTAACAAGTGAAGTCCGATTAACCTTAATTGTATTAGATATCTTTTAATTTGAGCTAATTTTTTATGATAATAAATAATAATATTTAATTATTCTTATTATATATGTGTGTGGTCTCTATATTATTTAACAATCTCCCACTTGAATCGTGCACACACACAAATATTTATCACCTTATAATTAAGTATATGTTGTAATATATTATATGTTGTAATATATGTTGTAATAATATAAAAAATAACATATAAAACAGTTTTAAAAATATATATAAATAAAAATTTGAAAGATAATATATATAATGGTTTAAAATAAATAATATATAAAAAACATAAAATAAATAATAATAAATAGTTTAAAATAAATAATCTATGAAAAAAACTTAAAATAAATAATGATAAATGAGCTTTTTTTTAATAAATAAATTAAATGGACTAAGGACGAGATTGAAATCAAACTAAAATTTAGGGTTTAAATTGTAAATAAATAAGAAAGGGGTTGCTAGGGACCAAAATAGAACGCGCGCAAAGAATGAGGGACTGACTGGGAAAATATTCTCAGTCCTTATGCGCAGCATTTCAATATGGACCAAAGTGAAGCAACCATAAAATTATGCGGCAAGATTTAAGAAAAAAAAGAACCAAATTGCAATGCGTCTTAAAAGCGGAGGGACCAAGCGCGTAAATAGCCCATTTTCTAAAGAAACACACGGATCCCCTAAGAGCTTGTCGAGTCATGCGTGGATCTCCTCTAAACGACGCCATTTAGCACTCGGGGGCTAAGGTCCAAAACGGCACCGTTTTGTCGTCCGTGGCTATTTAAGTCAAAAAAAATTTTAAATATCATTTTAGCCCCATCTTTTTTATAAAAAACCTCTCAAACTTTCTCCCTCTCCCTGAATCTGGCCAGGACGTCGACGAGCTCTCACGGTGCTCCGCTGCAGCTCCGCCGTGGCTCTACCGTGCCAAAAAGCAGAAAACGTTTTGAATCCTTTTTTTTTCCTTAAAAAAAGGTTTTCTTTTTCAAACACAAACCCGATTTAGGTGTTTTTAAACTGAAAACAAAGATGAAAAGAGGAAAGAAATAACAAAAAAATACCTTCCGGCCTCACTGTTTTCCTATTTTTGGACAAAGCCCAAATGAAACCCTAAAGGTTTTTCGTGGCTTTAGCGAACAGAGGAAACCTCCAATAGTGGCACACCACGAGGAGGCGGGAATGTTTCAACCCCCTTTTTGTTTTATTTTTTAAAAATAAATTTGTAATAACTAAAAGAAAATAGAAAATCACCTTCTCCAACTTTAAGTTCTGTATTTTTATTATTTTGTGTCTGAAAAAACACCAAGAAGTTGTTTGTGGTATTTATAGTCGGGTTACAAACTCTTTATTTCTATTTTTTATTTTTTTGTTATTTGTTTTTTGCTTGTTGGCTTTTGTTTGTTGCCTTTGTTTTGCAGGTGTCAGACACGTGCTGCGATGGTGGTGTGCGAAGAGGCCGTGCAGAGCACATGGAAGGAGCGGCGGTGGCAATGGCTGTCAAAAGCTAGGTATGGCGCTTGGGGGCTAGGGTTTTTGTTAGGTGTTTGGGGTGTTGGGCTATTAGGGTTTTTAATTTTTTTGGGGATTTTTATTTATTATTTTGGTTTTATTTATTATTTGTATTTGGTCTTGGGCCCAGGCAAAATTGGGTCATTACAACTGCCCCTCTTTGCTCATTTTCATGTAACGAGAATGGAGCAAAGACTTTTAAGAAGGACCAATTTTGCTCGGTCTCACCGAATCTTGACTTTTTGGTGCTCATCTTCTTCTAGTAGCATCGTTCTAGCCCACTGCCACTTTAGGGATATGAGACTTGTGGTTTTAGTCTGCTCCACTGCAACTTCAAGGAGATAAGACTTGCTATAGTAGATTTAATTTGACCTACTACAACCTCAGAGGTATAAGATTCATTGTTTTAATCCGCTCCACTGCAACTTCAAGGAGATAGGATTAGTAGTTTCAATCTGCTCCACTGCAAATTCAGGGAGATAAGATTGGTATCTTCAACCTGCTCCACTGCAACTTCAGAGAGATAAGGTTTGTGCCTTTAATCTGCTCCACTGTAACTTCAGGGAGATAAGATTGGTTTATTTTTAACCTGTTCCACTGTAACTTTAGGGAGATAAGGTTTGATATGATCTACTTTACTGCAAATTTAGAGAGATAAAATCTGTAATTTATAGCTTTAATCTGTTCCACTGTAACTTCAGGGAAATAAGATTCACTATCTTCAGTCTGCTCTACTACAACTTCAGGGAGATAAGACTTGTAACTTCAATCTGCTCCACTGCAACTTTAAGGAGATAAGGTTTGCTATGATCTACTCTACTACAACTTCAGATAGATAAGATTCGCAATTTATAGCTTCAATCTGTTCCACTACAACTTCAGGGAAATAAGATTCGCTATCTTCAGTCTGCTCCACTGCAACTTCAATGAGATAAGACTAGTAACTTCAACCTGCTCCACTGCAACTTCAGGGAGATAAAGTTTGTTATGATTTGCTCTACTGTAACTTCAGAGAGATAAGATCCGTAATTTATAGCTTTAATCAGTTCCACTGTAACTTTAGGAAAATAAGATTCGCTATCTTCAGTCTGCTCCACTACAACTTTAGGGAGATAAGACTAGTAACTTCAAAGAGATAAGGTTTGTGACCTCAACCTACTTCAATGCAACTTCAAGGAGATAAGATTCACCATGGTAGATTTGATCCGACCTACTGAAACTTTAGAGGTATAGGATTTTTCGTTTTACTGTCCTGTTCTCTAGGGAATATGATCTGTAGAATCTATTTTATGGACCTATTTATGCCTAGTGATTAGGATGTCATGATCAGAATGAATCAAATGCTCCTAACTAGATGTGTATGAATTATATTTGCGTGAATGCATATTGTCATTTTTTTTAGAATGATCATTTTTAATGCATAGGCTGTTATTGTTCGTTGTTCATCAAGGTTCTATCACTGACATATTACGCTGCCTTCTTGCTCAGTTGGTATCTTTGACAGAAAACCTGAAGAAATAGTCACAATTTAGACCATTTTTTCCCAAATATTTCCAACCCTTAAGTTTGGTTAGTTCTAAATAGTGGCCTTGTTTTCAGACTCTTGTACTATTTAGAAAAATTTTTTAGAGTAATATGCAAATCTCCTCTTGCTTAAATATTATTAGTCCATTAATTGTTATTTCATTGAAAAATGCTTGAAAAATATTATCACAATGGATAAGATGGAATTTTATTGAGAACAAAGCTCGAAATGAATAAATTAATCAAGATAGCAAATTTTGCTAAGATACGAAATGAATAAGATGACAATAGGTGTCCCAGATGTCGTAGCATGAGCTTCACTGCACAAAGCTTCTCGAGGACCCTTTGAATTTGATATGTGCTTAGAAGCTCTAGAAGACTTTGTTGATGCCCCAATATGTAGCATCCATCCTTCTTGTTAATTCGGAGAGGACAGGACTACCACATGCCCCACTTTTGATCAAAATTTTGAATTGCCCATTCCTAGGATTTCAATTCAAAACACCTTTAGTCTTAAGGCGTCCTTTGCGAATTTTCACATTGGCCTCTCCTTTTTCTTTTCTTTTCTTTTTCTTCTTTTTTTGAAATATTTTTTGATTAAATCTGAACTCATAGGATTAGGCAAGCCCTTGTCATCCTTCCTAGTCAAAATCAACACTTTTCTAGATAAGGCCCTCCACATAAGATCCTTACCAATTTGGCATCCATTTTCTTCTGAAGTCCTTTTGTATAGGAAGAATCTTTTTCGATACTAGGTCTCCCTCATAGAATTCTCTAGGGCGAACCTTTTTGATAAACTCGTATTATTTATTTTTGGTACATTTGACCATGACGGATAAATTTAAACTTTTCTCTTCAATTGGGGTTGGATCCAAAAATACTCAAAAAAAAATCTTAACTTCAATGGGTAAAACCACAATAAGCTAAAGAGAAAGTCGTTACCCCGGTAGAGTTTTTTTTACACCATTCATTTTGAGACGATATGGTGTAAATCTTGAACAGGCTACAAACTTCTGATATCGCTCTGTTGTTAGTGCATTGTCAGATATGATCCTTTTTGGCATTCCATACCGACATATAATTTTTATTTCTTTCAAAAATTTGCTGACTGCCGGCTTGGTAACATTGGCATATGAAATAACTTCCACCCATTTAATGAAGTAATCGACGACCACAAATATGAATCGATGATCGCCAAAAGCTTTTGGCGAGGTCGGCCCAATGACATCTATGCCCCACATAAAGAAAGGCCATAGATTCTATTTATTCTTTGTAAGGTAGGATCTGTTTCTCATCTTGTTATACCATCTTTAACAAATTAGGAGATAGGTTACAGTCTCAGTCATCTTCAAAGTCTTGTGGTTCCTCTGGACACATATTTTTTTCTTAAAATGAGGTTTTGAGTCAATAGCAGTGTTGCTCATATCATTGATATCTGGAAACTTATTATAGGGACGAAGGAAGATCCAAAGAACAAAAGAATCGAAGAATATTTATCTGTATAGTATGATTATGAATGAAATAGAAATAATAAAAAATATTTGCTCGAAGTGAGAAACAAAGATGTACTTTATTGAAATAAAGATGTTAAGCATATGTCTATTTCACAAAAGGATTCTTATTACTCCTAGGCTTAGAGTAACAAGTGTGTTTTGAACATTACTCTGAATTAGTTTTAAAAACTACAAGAATCTCTTCCGTAGCCCAATTGTTTAAAACACTTCCAAGTACATAAGGGTGAATGCCTGATAAATTTCCTTCCAAAATTCCCTCTTCAGATATGGCGTTGTTGTTCAGATTCCTTGACATTTCTTCTCGGTCTTTGACTTATTCAAGGAATTCCAATTCTTTATTATTCATCAAGCTCTACACCAAAGCTTTGAATTCAGCACACTCCTGGATTTCATGGCCTTCTTCAGCGTGGAACCCACAGTAGCTCCTTATCTCGTTTGGTATCTCCTCCGAATTCTGAATAATTAATTCCATGTCTATCATTTGTTTCAAAACCCATTTCAATGGGGTTTTTACTTCTGCAATATTGGTTTTGGTTCTCTTTCCTCCATTCTTAATTATCGCGTTTACCCCTAGGTCTAGATGACTAGATAACAGATTTCCTGCAACATTAGGTCCTGATGGATCGTCAAACTTCACGATGCCCATCTTGATAAACTTTTCAACTAACTTTTTAAATGTAGTACAATTTTTAATTGAGTGTCTTGTTATTCCCGCGTGGTATTCGCATTGGGAATTCACATCATACTATTTTGAAAATAGAGGTTTGCACGGGTTTCGAGTAGAACGGAGATACCACATACACATCAAACAGATTTTGATACAACTCTTTATATGTCATCGGGATGGGTATGAACTGGAGTCTTTCTATGTTTGGCTTTGAGTTGGAATTTTTCCTTGAAAAGCCTTGATAACTAGTGGTTAATGCCTCGGCTGGCCTACAATGACCGATTTAGAATACCCTTTGTTATACATGCTCAGGTTATTCACCTCATTTTTCTTATTCTTTGGGGTTGATCTTTTGACGGCTTCCCCCGCATCTATCTTTCCACTTCTTATTACGTTTTCAATTATCTCGCTAGACATTACTATATCAGAGAAGTTCTTCGCAGCGTTTCCCAACATATGGTTAATGAATGGGTCTTTCAAAGTATTGATGAAAAACATCGTGGTTTTTATCTTCAGAAAAGGTGGCTGGACTTATGTTGGTACCTCTCTCTATCTTTGGGCATATTGTCTGAAGCTCTCTCACTTTGCTTCTTTTCCATATTCTGCAGTGTGATTTTGCCAGGCACCACTCTGTCACGTAGCCATATTACTTCATGAAAGCCTGTGCCAAGTCCTTCCATGAGTGAATTTTGGCAAAGCTTACTTGGTTGTACCATTTGGCAGCTGACCACATCAGACTATCTTGGAAGCAATGAATTAACAGTTGATTGTTATTAACGTATCATGTCACTCTTCGGCAGAACATCGTGATCTGAGCTTGAGGACAACTAGTCTCATTATACTTTTCAAATTTTAGAGTCTTAAATTTTGGCGGGAGTACTAGATCTGGGACCAAACTTAAATCCTTGGTGTCAACCCTGCAATGGTAATCAGCATTTTTCATTGCTTTGAGTTTTTCTTCTAACCACCTGTATCGATCTTCGAGTTGCTTTGGCAGTTCCACCATTATTTTTTCTATTTTTACCATTTCGTCTAGATCAGGAACTACATGATTGGTTAGATTTCCCCCTGGATTGGAACCTGAGCCTGTCGGGTAGTTTATTGGTATCGAGGTACCATTCTGATATTGTTGGAGTCTGATAGTAACGGGTGCCCCTTGAGGATGCGCGTCTGGTTAGGCCTGGACATTTATCAGGGTAAAACATGGGGGATAGGTAGGGTCTTCATTATCATCCCCAAAGTTGACCACTGGGTTTTTCCCTTTTTTGAGCCCTCCATCCAGTAATTGCGTCAATTGGCTTATCATACTTCTTTGGCATTCTTGCATTTGATCCCTCATGTCTTGTTAAATTTTAGCTAATTTTTCTTGCATCTGTGCTTGCAACTGATCTTGCATATTTCTTTGCATTTGTTCTAATCATTCCAATCTCTGATCCATTGCCTTGGTTTTGCGATGGGTACTGTAGCGATATTTAATTGCTAAACCCTCGTTGGTTTTGGGCAACTATAACAATTTTGATTAATTAGGGTCCTTTTGTGAAATTTTAATACATGCAATGAAATGTAATGCAGATGAATGGAATAAATGCAAAAAGAGACGTTGATTCTAATTCAATTTTATTAGAACAACTTTACTAGAAAATAAATTTATTTATATAAAACGGATATTTACATATACAGCCTTGCCCTAATACTCTAAGTGAAGACATCAATCATTTTCTTTATATTCGTATGTTAAGATCGAATCTCGCAAATTCTTTAAAGGAGTGCCTCCTCTATCTCCTTTTTGCTTAATCCAAGCTGCGACCCATGGTTCACTCATCCTCGTGATGCTCATTAGCTTCTTTAAGAAAGTTGGAACGTTGGTGGCTCTCGAATAATTCTTTGTCAACTTGAATCCTCGGGCAACAAAACAAAGTCATGTACTCATTCATTAGACTACCACCATTCCCTCGTTATATTTTTTCAAACCATATTCAAACGACCGCATTGTCTTCCACTTTATTAAGAAATCCATTTTCCATGACAAGCTCTCTATTTAGAAACTGAACGTAAATCAACACCTCTTTTCTGTGATGAAAATGCAATACAATCATAACCAAAACAAAAGAAAACACGACAGTACAAAAATATAAATAACAAAAATAGTACCTATTTGGATTACCACTAGGGGTTCGGTGTGGTTCTACCTATGGTAGGCTCTTATGGCTCAGTATATGCAGTTCGATTCTAAAGTAAGGATACCTGAACCGACAGATTCCTCGATCCTTACCCATTATAGGCTCAGATTGACTGAGTTCAGTTTAGGGGAATACATTTCCCTATGGCTATACGGAGATGAAAATCTCACGAAGACATAGGTACGGATGTATCTCGAAAGCGATTCACTATCCTATTTCAGAGGTAAATACCCCACGAAAGAATAGTTTCTCACTCCCACTTAGAAGGGTATAACCGACCGGTTATGAAATGTAATTTGCGAAAATATATCCAAAGACTCGAACTAATAAAGCAAATATGACAAGATGATGCAAACCATAAAAATGAGATATAACGAAAGGATCATAAATTTAAACCAAATTATTAATTTTCGACAAAAGACAAGAAATAATCAACATGTGGCTTGACTCTCTTATTTTACTCTCCAATGGAGTCGCCAAGCTGTCGAAACCATTTTATGAAAGGTAGTCGACTTTTTATTTAAAAAGGAAAATGGAGTCGCCACCAATCTTTTTTATTTAGGTGTGATCAGATCACCTCATAATTTGATAATTTTAATAAAAGTTTAAATTTACTAAAACGATAATTTTTGGTCTATAAAATCTAGAAAACGGGTTCGGGAGTCAGTTACGCACAAAGAAGGATTAGCACCCTCGATACGCTCAAAATTGGTACCTAGTTGATTACTTAATGTCTTAATGCCAAAAGTTGAAATTTTGAAAAAGATTTTAAAATACAATATCTTTTTTATTGATGTTAATTTTAAAAATGCTTGAATTAAATTGAAATGAGTATCAAAGGCTCATTCGTCCCACGATAACAATATGTTGCATCCCGTAAGTTAGGATGCGACATTGGAACCCTTGAGAATAAGCTTGCCTTTGATTTTTATTTAAAACTCAGGTATTTTAAATTTAAAAGGATGTTCGGTTGTTTAGATTTAACAAGAAAATCGAAACCCCGTAAGTTGTGGTACGACTTCTCGAATTTCTAAAAAACGGAACATTGCCTTATTATTATTTTTTTAAGGAATTTTTTGAAATGATTTTAATGAAATGTGATGGAATGATAATATATAACATGGAGAAATAATTTACGAACAAAATGTTACACTAATGAATCACAATAGCATGAAAATACGAATAAGCAATTATAATACACATAATAACAATAATTACACAACACATCACTTTTAATACTAATATTAACAATCAAAGAAAACGAAACAAAATAATATATAAAACAATTTAAAGTAAATAATAGTTTAAAATAAATGATTTATAAGAACAATTCAAAATATATAATAAAAAGTTTCAAATAAATAAAATATAAAAACTAAAATAAATAACAATAAAACAATTTAAAATAAATAATATAAAAATAACATATAAAGCAGTTTTAATATATATATATATTTGAAAGATAATATATATAATGGTTTAAAATAAATAATATATAAAAACTTAAAATAAATAATAAAATAAATAGTTTAAAATAAATAATATATGAAAAAAACTTAAAATAAATAATGATAAAAGAGCTTTTTTTTTAAAATTAATTAATTAAATGGACTAAGGACGAGATTGAAATTGAACTAAAATTCGGGGTTTAAATTGTAAATAAATAAGAAAAGGGTTGCCAAGAACCAAAATAGAACACGCGCAAAGAATGAGGAACTGACTGGGAAAATATTCCCAGTCCTTATGTGCAGCATTTCAATATGGACCAAAGTGAAGCAATCATAAAATTATGCGACAAGATTTAAGGAAAAAAAACAATGACCAAATTGCAATGCGTCGCAAAAGCGGAAGGACCGCGAGCGTAAATAGCCCATTTTTTAAAGAAATACGCAGATCCTCCAGGAGTGGGTCGGGTTGCGCCTAGGTCGCCTCTAAACAACGCTGTTTAGCGCCTGGGGGCTAAGGTCCAAAACGACACTGTTTTGCCGTGGCTATTTAAGTCAAAAAAATTTAGAAAAATCATTTTAGCCCATCTTTTAAAAAAAAAAAAACCTCTCAAACTCTCTCCTTCTCCCCTGAATCTAGCCAGGACACCAGTGAGCTCTCGCGTTGGCTCCGCCGTAGCTCCGTCGTGGCTCTACTGTGCCGAAAAGCAAAAACTGCTTTGAATCCCTTTTTTCTTTAGAAAAGGTTTTCTTTTTCAAACACAAACCTAATTTGGGTGTTTTTAAACTGAAAACGAAGATAAGAAGAGGAAAGAAATAACAAAAAAAATGCCTTTCGGCCTCACTGTTTTCCCCTTTTTGGACAAAGCCCAAATGAAACCCTAAAGGGTTTCCATGGCTTTGGCGAACGGAGGAAACCTCCTATGGTGGCGCACCGCGAGGAGGCAGGCATGTTTCAACCCCCTTTTTGTTTTTTTTTAAATAATTATGTAATAACTAAAAGAAAATAGAAAATCACCTTCCCCAACTTTGAGTTCTATATTTTTATTGTTGTGTGTCCGAAAAAACACCAAGAAGTTGTTTGTAGCCTTTAAAGCCAGATTACAAACTCGTTGTTTCTATTTTTTTTGTTTTTGCTTGTTGGCTTTTGTTTGTTGCCTTTGTTTTGCAGGTGTTAGACGCGTCTTCTGCATGAGTGGCGTCTTGAGGAGGCCGTCTTGACACGCGTGGAAGGAGCGGTGGCGATGGTGTCGAGGCTAGGTGCAGCGCAAAAGGGGGGCTAGGGTTTCTATTAGGTGTTTGGGGTGTTGAGCTATTTGGGCTATTAGAGTTTTTAATTTTTTTGGGGCTTTGTAATTTGGATCCGATGGATTGTTAATATTTGGAATTTTTATTTATTTTTTTGATTTTATTTATTATTTGTAATTGGTCTTGGGCCATGGCGAAATTGGGTCATTACACAGTTTATCCAATATGAAATCAATTAATATTTACAATTTTTTAATTTTAAAATAATTGTAGAAATGCAAACTACGAATCAGTTAGGTAGTATTTAATAATTTGTAATTTATGAAATCTGAGTGTCGCAACCATTTTTCGATTAACAATAAAAAAATCTAAATCAGATACGAATTCTTGAAAAATTATGGAAATTATGATTTTGACAAAACACAAATTATCTATCAAATAGTATTTTAAAAGAAACTTTAAACCTGTATTAACGTTCAGAGAAAAAATAAATCTTGGAGCAATTACGTGTGAGAAGAGTTTTAACACCTCACATATATTATCTAATTTTCAAAAATACAAATTTTATTCGGTATTTAAATTTGAAATACACACTTTTAAAGTATTTAAAACAATTATATATTTGAAAAATATCTTTGAAATCGAGTTTTATTTGAAAGATTAAGAAATTTTCGATTTACGAAAAGACATTCCTTGTTTTAAATAATGAGCAATCGAGTATAACAATGGATCCACGTTCTAAATTACTTTTGAATTTTTGAATTTTCTATATTTTTGTTTTCATTTTATGTTCAATTATTTGAAATATATATTCAATTTTTGAATTTATTGTTTTTAAAAACTATTTTTTAATTTATGTTTTGATTTTTTTAAAATAATTAAAGATGAAGTGGTTATGCCACTTAGTTGTTTAAAAACAAATTGTATTAATTATAGAGACCAATTTACGTCACATATGTCAAATTTAGGGTTAATGTAATAAAAAATTTAGAAATTAATTTAAGAAAAATTATCAAATTTAGGAACTAACCTAGGGTGAAGCCGAATAATTTTTAGGGAACCGAAAGAAATTTTAATTTTTATAGTCTATATCTTTATAATTTTTAAAGTATTAAATTGAATTTTTATAATTTTAGGGGGCAAAGTATAATTTTACTTTTACTATTTTAAATTTTAAAAAATTTAAAAAACCTAAATGACAATTTTTCATTTTAGGGGGAGCCGTGGCACATGCCAACCCCCTTAGAACCGTCTCTTAACTAATCTATATATTAAGTCTTTTTTGAACAACAATTTCTCACTTTTTTTTATGTATTATTTCTAAGGAAAAGAATTCACAAATTGCAATAATATGGTTGATTAAGTTTATATCTATAATTAGTATATGGTAATATATAAGTTATAGATTTAAGTTTTTGTACACTAATTTGGGTAATTTGTGTTTTTGTATTTTTTAAAATTTAGAATTTTAGTCCAAGTTCAAATTGTAATAGTTAAATTTATTAATTAAATTTTAAAATCATGCTTTTTTTTTTTGTAAATTACAAATAGTGATTAGCACGCCTTGAATCCAGGTCACATCTAGGGCAGTGAACACCCTTAACCAGCAAGCTAATGTACGAGGTAAGGGTAAGCAAAACTTGATTTGACTCGAAAAAATCGAAAAAAAATTCGAATTTCGAGTTAAACGAATCGAGTTATTCGAGTTATTCGAATCAACTCGAATTTTTTTTTCGAATTTCGAGTTCAAATCGAGTTGAGTTTTCGAATTCGAATAACTCGAATAATTCGAATAATTCGAATATCAAACTATAATATTTTACATTTTTACCCTAAACTCCCAAACCTTTTTATTTTTCTCTCAAAACTTTTACTTCCTCCCAAAACTTTTACTCCCCTCCCCTCCCCTCGCAACCCCCCAATCTACCCAAAATCCATTTCCCACCAAAATGTTACTCTCCCATTTACTTTTTCTCAAAATTTTACTCCCAAAAACCCTTAAAACCTTTTATTTTCCCCCAAAATTTTTACTCCCACCCACTTTTCCCCTAAAACTTTTATTCTCTTCCCATCTTACCTCTCATCTACCCCAAACCCTCCCCCCTCCATTTTTTTTTTAAATATTTTCCCTCCAAAATTTTACTCTCCCCTATTTACTTTCCCTCAAACTTTTATTCCTCAAAATTTTTTTATTTTTCCCCTAAACTTTTACTTCTCATCCTTTACTCTCAAAGAAAAAATCAAAATTATCCAAAAAAAAAATCACTAAGCATAAATAGTAATAATTTTATTTATATCTATTATTTATATTATTAAATTAAATTTCACATTTTATATTATTTATATTATTGAATTGTTTAGTCATATTGAATATTTATATTAAAATTGAATTATTAATTATGCCATAAAATATTCATGTTAAAATTTTATATTGGTATCAATTTCACATTTTATTTTTAAAACAACTTTTATTAAAAAATCATATTTTTACATTTAATATATTTTTAATTCCAAAATACATAGTGACAAGAATCTGAAGATAATTGAAACAACTAAGCAAGCAAAGAAGCTAACCAGCATATACAAAATTAATAAATAAGTTATGAGGTGATGAAAGTTAATAAAAAAATTGATTAAGGAGGTCAAATTTTATTACGATGGGTGACAATGGTTACAAGGACCCAAAATTATTTTTTAAAATTTAACTCGAACAAATATATTCAATCGATTCTATTCGAATTCCATCTCACTTGACTCGATTCGAAAAAACTTCAAATAAAGTTAGGATGATAAAACGAGATTCGAAAACTCGATTAACTCGAAAATTTTTGATTCGATTCGATTTGATCGAATGCTCACCCCTAGTACGAGGTTCAAAAACCATGTCCTTTAATTACTAACTTTAACATTTTTTTTATGGTAAATTACACCCACAGTCACTTTAAAATAAGGTGTGTTCTATTTTGGTTACCTCAAAAAAATTTGATTTAACTGCTCTAAATAAGATAATTGTGCGAATTAGTCATTGTCATTAAAATTTCTGTTTTCTTTTAATGGATTGCTGACATGACACGTTAGCTCATTAAGTGACTAATATATGGTTTTTTTTGTTAGCTTTTAGCTAAAGTTTAGGGATCTCTCTATAAAGTTTAGGAGAAAATATTTTGGACTAATTATAGGGAGTTCCCTAAATTTTAGTCAAGAGTCAACAAAAAATTTTACACGTCAATCACTCAATTTGTTAATGCACCACATAAGTAACCATTACAAGAAAATAAAAATTTTAATGGCTCGCACAAATATCTTATTTACAATGACTAAATTAAAAAAAAATAGAGTAATTATTTTAGACTATAAGGAAAAACATTTTCCACGAGCGTTACGAACCAAAAATGATCCATGAAAACGGCGCCGTCTCCATTTGACTAATGAAGACGTATCAACTCCATTACAAAATCCCTCTCCCAACGGAAACGCCCAACCGTGCGCCCTTTTCTGCCCTGAAAACAAAACGGTCGGAAAATTGCAGAAAAAGGGGAAAAAGCAAACAAAAATGGATGGCAATTCGTCTTCTCGGAATTCCTCACTTTCAGGTCGGTTTCACGCCTCC
The DNA here is from genome assembly GCF_025698545.1 of Gossypium raimondii. Classification (NCBI taxonomy): domain Eukaryota; kingdom Viridiplantae; phylum Streptophyta; class Magnoliopsida; order Malvales; family Malvaceae; genus Gossypium; species Gossypium raimondii. The sequence goes on from NC_068572.1 coordinate 5,174,229, forward strand.
TTAAATGTTCTCATCTGTTTGGTTACCCAGAAAAAACAAAAAGAAACTCAAGGAAAATGGCAATGGTGAGTACGAGTTGGTGACTGTTTCTTTCATTGTTCGGTTTATTTTTGAAAAGCTTTTGAATTTTCCATGGCAGGTGCGTTTAAATTTAACGAGAAACGAATTTCGGCATCGTCTGCGTCGGGTGCACTTTATCACTTTGGTACAAGTGGGATCTCCGTCGCAGTCGCCACCGGCCTTACTCATCCCCTAGGTTAAATTTTTATTTTTCTATTTTTAATTTATGCTTCGTGCCATTGATCATTTCATGACTAATTCTCGTTTTTTTTTCTTTGATTTGTTAATGGACCTAGAAAGAAATCTAATGAATTAGTCTAATCTTATTTCTTTGGTGGATTGCGCGGTTGCAGTTAATATTGTTGTTTAGTTGAATTTTTTCTTAAATTATGAAGGGGAATGCCATTAGTGGGAAGTTTCCCATTATTTAGTTTGAATTAGACTAACAATATTGGATAGGATGAAAAAAATAAAACACTGTACATGACAGGGAAAAGAATAATGGGATGTATGAATATGTCAAAATATGGCACAAATTGTTAACACGAAGGAAGTTACAGAAATATCCTTCTGTAATTAAAATAAGTTGTAGTATTTGAGTGTACTTTAGTTTTTTTTACTTTAACAAAAAACTAATAAGATATGTATATGGGGATTTGAACTCGCATTGGATTAGTAAAACTTCATTTTGATTGAATCTTTAACTAATTCATTTATCTATGCTTGTCATGCAGATGTGCTTAAAGTTAGGCTACAAATGCAGCTTGTAGGTCAGAGGGGTCCTTTGATTGGAATGGTATTTGACCAGTGCTTTTAGTCTTACTGCCCTGAAGAAGATTTACTGGTTTGTAGGATTAAATTGATTCAAAAATTCGATATTTACATGGATATAAACAGGGACCATTATTTGTTCAAGTAATGAAAAATGAAGGACCAAAGTCTCTATATCTAGGATTGACACCTGCATTGACTAGGTCTCTTCTATATGGAGGTTTACGTTTAGGCTTGTATGAACCATCAAAATATGCCTGTGATTGGGCCTTTGGTTCCAACAATATCTTGTTTAAAATTGCATCCGGAGCATTTGCCGGTGCCATTTCAACTGCCCTCACCAATCCTGTGGAAGTTCTGAAGGTAATGTTACATCATTACATATTCTAACCTTTTAATCTTATTGTGGATCTAAGAAACCGTTTTCTTCCATCAGGTGCGGCTACAGATGAACTCAGATTTGAGACAAAGAGGGCCAATTGCAGAAATGCGCAGAATCGTCTCGAAAGAGGGAATAGGTGCTCTTTGGAAAGGTGTTGGCCCTGCTTCAGTTAGAGCTGCTGCCTTGACTGCTTCACAGCTTGCAACATATGATGAATCCAAGCAGGTAAATATGAAATATGCTGTTTTTTGGTTTGATTTGAAAACCCACAAAGTAATTTCCGAAGTTGTTGGATGATTTCTATCGTGTTTGATTTAGCATGCAGCGGGAGTGTCTGTGGTCATGTTTCTTACACTTTGCCTTTTCCATTTTTAAAGTTGTATAAAATGCTATTAATGCAGATATTGGTGAATTGGACGCCTCTTGAAGAAGGATTTTACCTGCATCTTACGTATGACACTGCCTATGCTTTTTTTTTCTCATTTCTTTGCCCTTCCCATCGACGTAATTGAAAGAACATATGATAAGATAAACTGCAAAACATTGACTGGACTATATGACTTGTTGAAGTCAATGTGTTATGGATGAAATTGAAAATTATAGCAAAAAGGAAACATTTGGAAATAGGACATAAGTCCAGCAAATTTCTGGTTTGAGAGCAAAGAGGGGTTTTAAATTGATACTTTATCTGTCTGCTTAATATTTTAGAATGTGACATTATGTTAGTGAAAGTTTTTCTAACACTATTTATTCCTGGACTTTGCATAAAATGAAGCTCAAGTACAATAGCTGGCTTGGTGAGCACCCTTATTACAGCACCCATTGACATGGTTAAAACCCGTCTTATGTTGCAACGAGAAAGTGTTGTAGGAAGCTATAAAAATGGATTTCACTGTGCATATCAGGTACTGGGTTGATTTTATTTCTAGTGGCTTTTAATGTATTACCTTCATCATTGTTGTTATAAGAAGTTGTTTTTGTCATTTCAAGTTTTTTTTTTCTTTTTGTATTCTAATTATCATTTACTTTTATTAGTTTTCTTTGGTGCCATGGACCAGATACATGGTTTTGTGTTCACTAGAACTCAGTAAGCATCCAACCTAAAATCAATTGGTAATAGGTGGAGGGCTCAACTTGAATATAAGACCACAAGAAATCAATACTTGATAGATGTGAAATAATACTACCTAAGAGTTAAAACTCCGGTCTCATGTAGCTCACCAAGGGCCTATATGTGGGCAACCTCATTGAGAGTCATCAACCTCTCATAGGGTTAGCAGGAACAACAGAACACGTCTAGTCTCTAATACAATTTTATGTATCCAATCTAAACCATTTGGTAACAGGTAGGGGGGCTCGGACCTTAGGAAATTCAATATTTGATAGAGATATTGTATAATACGACTTAACAATATAGAATTGATGTCGGACCAAAATGAAAGTCACCTTAAGTAGGCCAAGAGAACAATAAATTAATGCCTTTCTGCCATTTGCCTTTTAATACGCTAACAGCCTGGTACATGTTATCCAGAATTTATGTCTTATTACGTTGAAATTCACAGCTGCTACACCACCAAGTTATGTCTTCTGTTGTTGTCTAGGTTTCCTACTCTTTCCTTTACACATTTGTTAGTTATACTAGGGCTTGCTGAACATTCTGTTGTTTTAATTATAAGGACTGAAGTTCGATGGTATGGCATTCCTGAGGGCTTCTACCAAAAACAGAAGAAAATTGCTAAGAATCAGCATGTTGTTATCTTTAGCCCTTACATTTTTGGGGGTGCTGGAGGTCATAGATTATAGATTTCACCTCGTTATAGATGTCAGTTGATATGGACTCCTAGGGTTTGACAAAATTTATCTACGAGTTATGCTATTTCCTACACATTTGCTTTATTTAAAACTTTTTGTGGTGACCTTTAATTATAAATACACAACTAGACTGATGTTCTTTCCAATTCATCTCTGTTCCTGGTTTCAGGTTCTTCATACAGAAGGCCCCAGAGGACTATATAAAGGGTGAGATTTACATAAGTTTCCATTCTTTCCTTTTTCCTTTTTGATGCTTGCATTGTAAATTTGTGGTCAATAGAAATAAATGCATTATCCATGTAGTATGTAGGCCAGAAGCCGTAGAGTTAGTTGCCGGGCATTCATTGTTAAGATATATATTCATGTTCTGATTGTCATTTTCTTCTTAAAAGTTATTGTTGCTTGTATATATTTGAAAGGGATGGTGATAACTTCAATGGACTAATGAGCTCAGAGAATCTGTATAGATTTTTTCTTTTGATCATGGTGGGATGGTGTAGGGTTGCTAGAGTTTGAACCTATATTGCTTCGACCTTCCGTTTTTCTTTAAATACTCATGTCTAACACTAGTTTTTGATACATTTGAGCATGAGTATGAGAATATGGCACTCCAAGGGCTCTCGAAAAACATGGAAAAACTTTGAAAAAAATTTTAAACATACCTGAGCCCAACACTCACGCTATAGAGTACAATTAGAAAAAAATTAAGCTCTAGAGGTTGTGGTAGAAGATTGTTAATAATTCTTAGCAATGCCATGAGGAGGTTGTTAACTACCAAAAGCTCATAAGCATCTTGCCACTAAGCTAAGAGGTTGTTAGCTTATCCTCGTTTTCCCCATTGATGTTAACGTGCTAAAGTTGGGATATCAATCTTTAAATTTTCATCAGGGGCTTTGCCATTTTTGCAAGATTGGGTCCACAAACTACGATTACCTTTATACTCTGTGAGAAACTGCGCAAGCTTGCAGGATTGAATGCAATCTAGTGGTTCGGATAGTTCATATTTAGCTACAATATTAGTTGTCTTTGATGATATGGAAAATGCTACAAAGCTGTCCTTCATTGCCAACAAAGCCCATTTTGAAGGAAGGTATGATTTTAATCTAAATTTGTGTTCATTCTTTTGGTGAGTAAGAATTCTTTTTTATCAGTATTCAATAAGCATAGGAAACCAATTTTTTAGGTTTAGCCACACTTGGAAATTGGCTAGAACTTTATCATTCATAAAATTGTTCATCAATCTGATGAATTGTTTGTATAATTACTTATTCTTTTGCCCATCAAATCCTTTTTTCTTTTTTTTTTTTGGTTTTTATGATGGGGTTTGGCTATATAATTATGAAGCCAATTTTGGTGTTTTTCTCATTATAACTGCATATTTTAGATCGCCCGAATCATGTTTGCACTTTCGTTTTGGTCACTAAACTTTTAAGTCATTTTCATTTTGGTTACCTAAAAAATATTCTTTTAAATATTGATTGGGGTAAAATAATTCAGAATTAAAGTGAAAAAAAATGTAGAAACTAAAACAATACATGTAAGTTGTCAAATTGTATTTATTTATCACATTGTTGAAAATTTTAAATTTGGATTTTGAAATATAATTTTTAAATATTAAAATTCAAAATTATAGTAACAAATTGGTTTACAATAACTAAAAAGATTTCAACATTTTATTTAATTTATTTTAATGTTTTGAAATTATTTGCAAAAACCATAAATGAAAATTATTGTTTAATATTTTCCTACAAAACCCTAATTTCTTTTGATTATATAATATTGAATCCATGTTAAACTAAAAGTAAAGAAAAATTCTTACAATTAATTAACTTAATTAAACAAAATTAATAATTTTTCCATCACTATTTTACCCAAAAGAAGAACAAGTTGCAAGGATTTTCCTTTAGTTTAGCATGAAATATTCAAGATTAAATGAGTTATTTAAGTTGATTTTGTTAAAGATAATCAGGAAAACATTAACTTAAAATTAAAAAGAGATTAAATTATTTAATTTTAATATTATATTAACCAATTGGTTGACATTATCAATGAATAAATTTTTCAACAATTTATCTAATTTATTTTGATGTTTTAAAATTTAAAATTTCAATATAAAAATTTAAAATTTTCGACAATAGGATAAACAAACACAATTTGATAATTTATGTGTCTTGTTTTAGTTTCTACTGTTTTTTTTTACTTTAATCCTTGATTTTTTACTCAATCAATACTTAAAATGAATATTTTTGAGTGATCAAAATGAAAATGACATAAAAATTAAGTTATCAAAATGAAAGTGAAAATATTATGTGACATGTATAGTTAACAATAATTAGAGATTTAACACTTGGGTGACTAAAATAAAAACATCTTAAAAATTAAACAATAAAATTACTAATATTTTATTTTGGATGATGAAATGAAAGTGTCCTAATCAACGGTGTGGTTGAAATCCCAATCAATAGTTGGAGTGATAAAAAGAAAAAAATAAATACTTGGTTTTTTTCTTTTTAAAAAAATGACTTTAAAAAGTCCTCCAATATTTCGAAAAAATCAATCAAGTTTTTAATTGCTTTTTCACTCAACTGAGTTTGTGACTGTTAAATCTTAATGTTGATCGTGGTTGGATGTTAGTTCGTAATTTTTTTTTTATGTTTGACTTTGTTACATCAGGAATGTGTTATGGTATTTTTCTATAAAAATATTTAAATTTTAACGAAAATATTTGTAAAAATATATTTTAGAAAATTGAAGGGCTTATCTATGTTTTATTTAATATTTTTTAATTTTCAAATTTTAATAAATTATATATGGGATCTCAAATCAAATTCAAGTATATGTTATTTTTTGTGAATTCAAATATTGAGGATTTAAATAATATTCTAAATTTAATTTTAAAATTATTTACTACAAAATTGAAACAGATACCTTAATACCTATTATCTAAATATACATTGTTTATTTGGATAATAGATTTAAATTAAATTTGAATACCAAAATCTACTAGTTTCAAAATGTTTATAATTCTGATCTTATATATGTAAAGAGAGAATGGATCCATAATCAATTTTTTTGAATTTAGGCATCCCAAAATGATTTAAAATTGATTTTTCTTTAAATTGAATATCCGACTTTGAATTGAATGGTAACAATAAATGGATTAAATTTTTAAACAGATTTGCATATTTATCATTCTCAAATGGACATAGTTATATTTGAAATAATAATTTATTTGACCCTCCAACTTTATATAAAAATTCATTTTAACTTTACATTTAATTTTTCGTCTCTTTTAACTTTTAAACTAAAATTATTAATCAAAACACCCAAAATGAATAAAAATTTAACTGCAATATTATATATATCACATTAATAATTAATTAATTTTTAAAACTAAAATATTTTTATACTTTTTAACAATTTTAATAATTCTTAATTTTAAATTTTTTTATTTTTAAATTTAAAAATTAATTAATTGATGATATAACATTCACATTGCAATCCAATCCACGTGACCACAAACTAAAATAATTTTTTTTAATTGAAGAGCCAAATAAGATTATGTAACTATATTTTTCAAAGCTGTATGTTTTCCTTCTAACCAATCAACTTTTTGAAAGGACTAATCGCTCAGGCAATCTTGATTTTCCTTATTTATTCCAGCATGGCGTAAGAGAAATTGTCAAGGACCAATTTTAGTATGACCACTTGAAATCATTAGATGTAATTAAATCGAAAATACTTCGGCAAAAAGGTTCCCAAAGAGGGGGAAATTACCTGTCAAGTACTTGGCCATTCTTCTTATTTACCAGATTCAAGAAGCAACATTGCTATGAACTAGTTGAAAAAGAAGATCTCAGCAAAGATAAATAATTAGGCTGTCAAGTTTCTATCCTATGCTGAACAGCTCAGTTTGGCTGTTCTGAGAAGCATCTATGTTTTTTGGTGCTCTGAGTTCATAATTAAAGCCACTGATGTCAAATGTAAGAACTATCCATGGAAGATTCTCAACTCTAAGAACTCTTTGGCTTCTGGATTATTTCTAAGCTTCCGAATAGTAGCCGGGCTTGGAGAAGCATTCCATCTATTTGCCTTCTATAGGCTAGGGGCTTAGAAGAAATTTACAAATGCCATCCTCGACTTATTTCCAAACATTAATATCAAGGATGCCGATGTGAGAAGAGCGGCTGATGTTAATGAGGTTTGGAGAGATGGAAGATGAAGGTTGCCCAACCCACTGAACAAATTCACCGAGGAGGCTCGGGAAGTCCCAAGTGCTAAGAGCACAAAGGTAAGTTGGTGTAAGCTTCATTGGACTCAAAAACATGTTCCTAGCCATAGTTTTGTAAGAAAAAAGAGGTGATGGAAATACAGCATTAAGAGAAACAAGTGAGCCTGATAATGATATTTCTCAAGCATGTAAAGCAAAATTATAATTAAACAAAATTGAAGAGCTTCTCTCCTCATGAAAATTCTCAAGCATGTAAAGCAAAAGCAAGTAATGGAGAAAACCATAAAATAACATAGAAACAAGCTTTAATTAATTTATCTTCTACCAGCAATCCTTAATAAAGGAGAGATTATACCCTGTATTTCCTGCAATGAATGCTGTATCCTTAGCTCTTCCTCGATCGACCGCTTAAGGTTTCTAATATGACCCTTCAATGCGTCCGAATTTCGGATATCTTCAACCCTCATCTCAATCACCTTTTTCGTCAACCCCATCAACAAACTAGAATACCTTGGCATTGTGGCATTCTTACTCAAAAACGTTAACAATAAACCAAGCTCGTCTGAATCCAAATTCGATACGCATTTCAGTAACTTCTTCCTTGCCACCAATTCCTCCATCACGGCAACCACATTCTCCCGGTTCTTCCTACTTAAAACGGAAACTAGTGCATCCTTATGCCTAAACTTCTTCAGTAACTTATCGTGCTCAGCCAACTTGATCTTCTTATTTCTCATCACTAAATAATCCCCTTCAGTTGGCTTCTCACTCTGCCCTCTATGAAAGTACCTAAAATACGTAGGCTTCAATACCCGTCTTTCCGATTCCGATATACTCTCAAAACCCAAAACGTTCCCCACTCTACCACTCTCCACATTCTCCTTTCCTTTCCTTCTCCCGGCAAATATAATCCCGTTCGATGTTCCGATCACTCTAGTTCGACAATCTGGCGAAAAGCTAACTGACATAAGAGGAGCAGGGAACCGCATCGAATGAGTAACCTTCATATTACCAAAATCAAAAACCTTCATGTAACCATCTAAACCAACACTCAGAATCCTATCCTCCATTGATTCAGCCCCATCATTTTCCTTCCTAACCCTTCCTACACAAATCGATGTAACAGTTTTATTATGACTTTCCATTGAATAAACCATTCTCCCTCCCCCAATCAAATCCCATATCTTCACTGAATTCCCACCAGCAGTTGCGATCAATCCACCAGAAGGCAAATAAATCACATCTTCCACTGGTTTCCCATGATTCACTTCCAAAACCGACCTCGAATTTTCTACCCTAACATCCCAAACCTTAACAGTATGATCATAAGAACCAGTAACAAACAAATCAGGACTTACCGGACTACAATCACTGCACCGTACGTAATCCTTATGACCAATCAAGTCCAATACCACGCTCTCCCCAGCAACATCCCAAAACTTAACGACCGCATCGTCACCACCAGATAGCAAATGGAGCTTGTCGAGAACCGGGTATTTAACGAACCGAACCGGACGGGTATGAGACCGGAGGCGACGAAGCGGGGTCCGGGTTTTGACATCGAAGACCTGGACGAGACCGGAGAGATCGGAAGCGGCTAAGAGGAGACCGTCGTTACGGAAGGAAATAGAAGAAACGACGTCGGAGAATGAGGAGATTGTGGAGGAAGGTGAAACATCGCCGTCGGAGAGGGAGAGCGGGGAGAAGAGGGAAACGGAAGCGGAGTAGGCGGCGGCGAAAAGGTGGGGTGGCGAAGGGGAAAAGGAAAGGGAAGAGATGGAAGAGACGAGGTTGGGGATTTTAGTGGATTTGAAAGAAGACCAGTATTTGGATTCTGGGGTTTGGGGTAGGCTTCTTGGCTTGGATTTTAGCTTGGGTTTGATTAAGAAGGTCTTCGAGATCGTTGATGCTGGTTCTTCTGCTCTGATTTCTGCCATTTTCACTCGGGATTTTGCTGCAAAAAATGGAGGGGGTTTTTTGTGTTTAGGGTTTTTGGTTATTATGTTTTAGGGTTTTGGAACTTCACCGTAACAAAACGATGCGCTGAAGGAAATTTAAAATAACTTCCCCCTGTGATGCCACGTGTAGACTAGAGTGTAATTAAGCCGAGGCGGAATACAAGCGACTCGAGACCTGCTCGAAATTCCGGGTTCATCCAATCAATATCTATTTTTAAATTAGAGCTAGATTTATTTAAGTTTAATTTTATTTATCAATTATTATATTAAACTTAAATTTAGTTTGATAATTAAATTTGAGGTTATTAATATATATTAAAGACAATAATATAATATAAAAATATTTATAATATATTACAAATAAAAAAAACACAATAGGACTTACAAGTCATCGAGCCAAGTATTTTTCAGCTCGAGATTGATTCAATAATTTTAAATCGAGTTCAATTGTTAATTGAATTTAAGTAACTTATGAACATCAATAATTCATTTACGCTCTTAATTTAGATACCAGTAATTGATTAGATGTGAAATACATATTAAAAATGTCTTTTTTTAAGTGTTTAAAAGGATTCGACTTGAAAAATAATTAATAATAAATTTATATTATTTTTATTTAAATTTAGTGTAAAATAGAAAATACTTTAATATAATTTATAGTTGTATTTAACATATGATTAGTTTATAAGTTATATATTTAGCATGAACTGAATTATAATTGTAATGATAAATGAATTTATAATTGTATTTGACATGTATAAATTATACATTTAGCGTAATTTGAATTATAAACGGATAGGGTTAAAGGTTAACCGAACTTTTAATTCTTTAACAATTAATTAAATTAAAAAATTTAAAAGAAATTGGTCAAACTGAAATTTATATGTTTTGTTAGAATAAGTATAAAATATATCAAATAAATAAAATTATAATGTTCATTCAATCAAATTAACCGAACTAGTAATAGCCTAATATCTATAATATATAACATTATTTATTAAGTTTTGTTAATTACTTGATTTCGAACTAAATTAACTGTTAACCAAAATTTCAAAAACCTATAATCGACCTCTGACTGAACTAGATTGATTAACCGACCCATTAACCGAATTAAATCGATTCAGTTAATTAATTCAGTTTTAACCGAAATTTGAACTCCCTCACAAACAAACAGAATGATAAATGAATTATACTCAAATCTTCCCCTAACATCAATTATAGGTTAATTATATATTATTAGTGCATTTGAATAACTTCTATCTCTACCTTTAATAAACAAAAAGTCATGCAAAAGATGTAATCAAACAATATTAAATTTAAGACATTAAAGCTCGAGTTTAACTAGAAAATGTAATCAAGCAAAATTAAATGTAAGAAATTAAAACTTGAGCATAACTTGAAAGAAAATTTGGGTTTGACTTAAAATTTAATGCTTAAAAGTTCTATTTAAGCTCAATTGAGTTATTGTTTTCAAAGTATTAATCAATAGGAGATAATGGTTGAATTGATTAAATAGACGTAGTAAAAAATGTGAGTTCGATTTTATTTTGAACATCAAATTTAATTATTTTTGTTTGAGTTCAAGTTTATGTTAGAAATTTGTATTAGTTATGAAAATATTAAAATTGATTAACTATTAGAGATATATGAATGAAGTATTAAGATACCCGTATTCAACTTTTTTACTAGTTCGAGCTTAATTTGAAAATGATTGAGTCGAATTGATTTATTTTTATAAGTCAAACTCAAATAATTTATCTCCAATCTTGTTGTGATGCTTATTCAATAATGTTGATTGTTAAAAGGCTTAATATAATATTTGGTGTCTATACTTATACTTTTCTTTTAATTTGATATTTTTTATTTAATTTGGTACATTAACTTGACACTTTTTCTTAATTTAGTATCTAAACTTTTGAGGGGTCAAATTTGGTACCTAAATTTATTAAATGTTATAAAATTATGCAAATTACTAACGGTGTTTTTTTTTATGCTACAAAAATATTGTCAGATTAGAGAAAATTTATGTTAAAAAAATAGGTATTGAGCTATGCTTAATGAATTAATATTAAATAAGAAAAAATTTAAAATCCCAAATTAAAAGAATTTTAATTTTTTCAATTAATAAAATAATTAATTAAATAAATAGAAAAAGTATTTGAACATATAAAATACAAAAATATCATATCATCCATAAAAAATATTTTTAGTGTATTGGAGTAATTTGTAAAACATTTGACAAGTACCGATTAAAAAAGTACTAAATTTAAAAAAAGGAGTCAAGTTCAAATACCAAATTGAACCCCCAAAGAGATTAAGTACCAACTTAATAAAAAGTATAAAGTTTAAGTACCAAATTAGGAAAAAGTGTCAAGTTTGGGTACCAATTAGAACCCAAAAAAAGTTAGATATCAAATTAGAAAAAGATGTCAAATTCAAGTACATAATGTCATATTAAGCCTTCTAAAATGATTGTTCAACATAGCATAATAAAAGAGTGAAAATAAGAGTCACCACTTTGTACACGACAGGATAATTATTGGATAATAAATTATCGACGTGATTTTTTTTCTCCAAGTCATTTGTTTTTTTATCTTTTGTTTTCCTCAACTGCGTTGTCAGCTTCCGGGCTGACTATCGCCCGCCTTTTTCCTCTCCCATCAACCATTTCTTTATTTATTATTCTCATTTACTACACACATATTCTTTCTTTTCAATTTGCATATCTATTTTGTGGGTATCTATGTTATCTTTACAAGTTGTGATTGACAGATGACGATATCTGTCGTTCGCTAAAACTCCACCAACCACCAATATTTTTTTTCTTGGAAAGTAGGTGCCTTTTTGTCAACTTCTTAATGTATTTTTGTTTTGAGAATATTTCAAAATAATAAATTATTTCACATGTCGATTTGGACCCGTATTGTCTTAAGTTTTATATTTTTTTGTTAGTTTTTCCATTGTTTAATAAGTATTTAGTTTTAGAAGTTTTTTATTGCTCTTGTAGTACATTTTTTAGTCTTATTTATGCATGTAATCTTAGTTTTACAAGTGATTTTAGGGATGATTTTCTTGTTATCCTCTCTAGTTTGGTGAATACTCGATTCTTTTGTCAATTTTTGCTCCCTGCTTTAGACTATCCGAGGTTGGTTTCCTTATCGTATTAAGTGCTTGCAATCACTCCAGATATATCGTGTTTGAGTTGTGATAAAGCCAATTGTTAACGTGTCATAATGTTCTACTAATGTTGAGGCTAAAACCTTTGTTGTATTGATGGGGCTTGTCCTTTACCATCTACAACGAGTGTTTACTATTTTTTTCTCTCTAAATTGTATAATTCCATTAATTAAATAAATTAATGAATTTACCTTAAAAAAAAACTATCAATATGAATAAAAAATGTAACTGTGATTTTTTTTAAAATGAAAATTGTTGCACATAATTAAAATGCTCAAAATGCACCCTTTAATGGTATCATCTCGTGTTTAGCAAAGTTTGAAGTATAAATTTTATGGAACAATTGATTAGATGTCCATGGGTCGAGTCGGGCTCAATCAAATTTTTAGGCTCATTTGTTAGATCTGAATTCGGCAAGAAAAATGAGCTTAAAATTTTGCCAAAGCTCGACCTAGATAAAAATGCTAAAACTCGGGTCTGGCCAGTATGTATTAATTTTTTATGTTATTTTTATATAAATTTTTTAAAAATTTATAAAATACTAAAACATTAAAATAAATATTTCCCAACAAATTGAAAACAAATTAAAAAAATATGTATATTTAAATAATACTAAGATATATACAACTTAACAAGTAAGTGCCTCTAAAATAGTGACAAAATTAACAATAAAACAAAAATTATACAATAACAATAAAATAGTAACAATATAATACTAAAATAGTAACAAAATAGTGAAAAATATGCATATTTGAGTTAGGCTTAGGTCAAAAAACTTACTTAAGGTCTAGCCCATTTTCTAAAAGGGTCTAATACTTTTATCCAATTCTATTTTTCAAACCTATATTTTATCCAAACATTCCCACTGAGTTAGACAACTTTCATCAATTTAAAATGAATTGTAAATCTCATTTGGATTTTATGTTTGAAATAAGATATCACAACTCCATGTATAATCATTGATTTTATCGTTTAGTTTTTGCAACTAAGTATCAAGCACAACATTGAAATTTGCTAGTTTAAAATAATGTTCCAATGTAATGCGGTTTTATTAACGACCAAGCTTTCCATTTTATTAACAAACCATAATCACTTCTAATAATTTCTTAACCTCTGCAAATTTGATTCCATTCAAAATTTTAAATTTTGAATTAAATAGTTTGAGTTATTTGAGTTAATTAAGTTATTCAAATCAACTTAAATAAAAAATTTAAAATATTTGCTTTTACTCGAATATGAATTACACAATTCGAGTCATTCGAAAATCTGAATAAGAAAAGGCAAAACTACATCGTTTTGATAAACATTTACATTTTCTGAAGTTAAAAGGTAAAACTACGTCGTTTTGATAAATATTTACTTGTCAAGTTAAAAGACAAAATCATTATATTATTTATATAGTTAAATGATATTGTACTTCGCCTACTAGTTAAATAATCGATCTATGTAAATACAAGATTGAGTATAAATAATAGGTTCGTTAACTCGACTCGAAATTTTTTGACTCCATTCGATTCAATTTAAACAAATTAAAATTGAGTTCGATTGCTAAAATAGAATTCGTCAACTCAACTAACTCAAAATTTTTTAACTCGATTTAAGCTCGACTCAATCGAATAATCACCCGTACACTTAAAATCAAAGTTGATGAAGCCATTCTACTCTCCTCTCATATTACTTGCATTGTAATGGCCTTATCCTAGAATATTGTGAACATTCAAATTACACTGAGAGATGGCATAAAATATTACACATCCATCCTTCAATGCAACCATGTACTTAGCATCAACAAATTCAAGAAATTTAGCATCACCATGTAACATTTTTGGAGCTTTTTCTTTATCTGTGAATACGATATCAAACTAAGCATAGCTTTGTCATGTTTTAGCTTTCCTCATCACCTCTAAGAGCATGTTCTTGAAATGTACATCAATTGAAGTTTTAAATCAAACATGTGAATATTGATTAATGAGATTTTTTTTTTTGCTCCTTTCTAACATCTTGAAAGAACAAAAAAAACTTAAAACTTGTTTTTAATTAAAAAGCAAAAAGCTTGAAAGAACAAAAAAGAAGAAAAACATGGAAAAGAGGGCATTGATTAATGTAAGATTTTCAATTCTAAATTTGGATCTTGCACTTTTTCGAAGAAGAAATTAAAAGAGTAGAAAAAATAAATTCATAAAACTAAAAATAGAAGGGACTAATTTTTAAACACGCAAAGAGTATAGGGACTGGAAGTAGAATTAGTCCTCAAATAAAACATACCAACTTTTTTTAAATCATACTAAAATACTGTTTTCAGATCCACGTTGGCAATCCGTGGCGTCCAACTCCTGTACCAATCGAAATAAACTCCTTCCCCGAAACGAGTTTCCCACTCACTTTATAAACTTCGTTCCCACGCCTTTTTCTCTCATTAATCACCAAAATTGCGCCAAAAAAGAACTTAATACTCTACAATCTCCATTAACAAAATCTAGGGTTTTCAAAAGAAGATGAGCTCAACAGTATCAACAAAGGGAGGCAGAGGCAAGCCTAAGTCCTCCAAATCCGTCTCCCGATCTCAAAAAGCCGGCCTACAGTTCCCCGTTGGCCGTATCGCCCGTTTCCTTAAAGCCGGGAAATACGCCGATCGTGTCGGCGCTGGTGCCCCCGTATATCTCTCCGCCGTCCTTGAATACCTTGCTGCTGAGGTATATCCTCTTAATCTTATTTTGCTTTGGTAATGTTGGAACCGTAAACGAAAAGTTTAATCGATTTTTTTGCAGGTTCTTGAACTTGCTGGAAATGCTGCTAGGGATAACAAGAAGAATCGGATCGTGCCGAGGCATATTCAATTGGCTGTAAGGAACGATGAAGAGTTAAGTAAACTTTTGGGGACTGTTACCATTGCTAATGGAGGTGTTTTGCCTAATATTCATCAAAATCTGTTGCCGAAGAAGATTGGTAAAGGGAAGGGTGATATTGGATCGGCTTCACAAGAATTTTAGACGATTCTGGAGCGTGAAGAAGTCTCTTTTGTTTCGGAAATTTATTCTTATAATTGGAAACAGTTAAAACGATTGGGTAATCTTATATTTTGTTTTCCGATGGGTTGTTTTGTGAGCTTTCAACTGGTCCTGTAAATCATATTTTGGGCTCGTTTTGATTTTGGTTGAGTAGGTTGTGCAAAATTGATATCCTTATATATATTTACTTTGCATTTGCAGTAATTTTTTTGCAATTCAACACACCAAACAAAACTTATATATACATATATATTCAAAAGTATTCTGTGTAGTTGGCAGTCTTCTGCCTTCCATTCTAAGCATCTATGTATATATGTTCTATTCTATTTTGCAAGTATGGGTATCTAGTTGTTCCTCAGTCTGCTGAGACCAAGGGCAGAGTGATGAAAACATTGGAAAATGGGTTACAAAGAGGAAGATCTTTGATGATTCTGTTGTCATTGCGACCACCAAGGTTAGCTTCCTTTATTTGTTGCCTTAACAAAATTAGATGATGGATTCTGATGATCGGTGTTCATTTTGATCGAAACCCATATCCTTTAATCTAGGGTTGTCTTGTTTGAGTATGATTGCACAGGCTTTTGTTTGTTCTCATTGTATGGAAAGAAGGAAAATCAATTCCATAATCTAATTTCAGTTTTACACATTTTAATCCAGGGTTGTGTAAGCACTAGTATAGTAAAATACACTGTGAATAGGTTCAATTTGAAAAGAAAATGCTTTTTTTATGCTTGCATCCCTTGGACCTTAATATACCTTTTGATCCATTGGTCTGAATAGTAACAAGTATTCCAAGAATTAGCCGTGAAGACTTAATGATGATTCCTATGATGTATAAATATAATTTTTAGATGGGTTATTTTCCTAACAATGTAAATCTGTTAATCTATTAATATTTGCTGCAGTGTATAGCAAATTGTAAGATGACTTGCCTGCCATCCAGGCAAATGAGTTGGACCTGATATCACTGAGGATTAGATAGAATGTTAGTTCTATATGTTATGATCTCCTGTATCATTGCACTGGAAATGTGTCTGGATTGTTCCTTGTTTGGAAATTTTTACTGGTGTAATTAGTGCATTAGGATATTAAGCTAACCTGCTCTGTATAATTTCATTATTACTTTGTAGCAAGGTGAATTCTTTTGCTGGTTCCTGATTGTTCTTGCATGTTAAGTTACCCTTTTAGGCCAAGTGTCTTAAAAAGCATGTAATTTATTTCCTTGAAGCTGTTCTTTCTGGTATTTTTGATATTTTGGATAATCAACCTTTTACTTGCTGAATACAATAGTTCAAACTTACCTGTCTGAATCTGGTCTTTTTGGTCTTCTTTCATAGCATGTTATTTGTTTACTTGAATCAATAGTTCTTTTTGGAGTACCTGATTGTAGAAGTTTGAAACTTATATTATTCTTATTTCTATAGATTGAATGAATAGTATATACCTGTAGTTCTGTAGAAGTGGACTACTCTAGCTTATCAGTATAAATGGATTTTAGTGTAATTATATTTGTATACCCTAAGTATAATAATCTACTTTACCAAGATTCGGGTAAATGTTATGGAAAAGCTCATCTCTTTCCAAGTTTTTCCATATAGTTGGATGATTATACTTTCATTCCATTCTTATGACTGAATATGTATTGGATATGGAAAATTTAGGAAAAGTAAAGACTCCAGATAATGTAAGACCATAACTATTACAATTTGATTTCTAGTGGAATGATATACATGCCTTTGTGGGTGGATGTGTAACTTTTTATGCTCTAATGGCTTCGAAGTGTCTGCAAATGGATTATTTTGATCTTTATCAAATCTATTCCTTTAGGGGATAGGTTGATGACCAGTGTTACTTGTGTAGGAATGCATATGGGTATGATTAGATTTTTTTTTTCTTTTTCATATATTTGGAGTCTTGAAGGTTAAATGAGTATGGTTAATTGTATTTTAGTTTAATTGATATGGGTAATATTGTCAACGTAGAATTATATGGGTTTGAGTGTACCTTCTATTTATGGGTTTACCAAGGGGTTATAAGTAATTTTAGATATTTTATCAAAAATAAAAAAGATTCAAATTTGGACTTGTTTTTGGCTTGCACACTATAAAAAGTCCATTTTGTTATTAAATTTTAATAAAATATTTAGTATATTTTTAATTAATATTTTATATTTTTAAATAAAAATAAAAAATATTTTATTATTCAAATTAAAATGGGTCAGGCTGGTTTGAAGTGCAAAAAAAACTTGTCTAAGTTAAGCCCATTGGGTTGGGTGGGCTACTTGGCCATGGACTTGAGGTTGTGGAGTTGCAAAAATTGAGCACAATATCTTTTATGCCATTTTTCAATATGTACGTGAGGTGAGTATGTGTCTATAGAGATGAATTTCATAAGTAATTTTAAAAATTGATGTGTTTTTTTTATATTTATATTTTTTATTATTTTATTATGCTTTTATAAGACACATAGAGTTCTTAGACTCTATGAAGAGATTGATAAGTGTCTTATAAAGTTGTAATAAAGAAATAAAAATAAATATTTAAGAACAGCAATCTATACCAATTTTTTAAAATTATTTAGGAAGTAAAAGAAATACATGCCAGATGCTCACTCTTATAGACTCAAAGAAGAGCAAATTTGGATCAAAGGTAATTTAAGGCTCAAAGTATTGTTGAAGCTTGATGGCTTCTTTACTAATTAAAAAGATAATTAAAGTGGTGAGCAAGCATCAAAGTTGTTAAATTCAGCAGGTTGAAGATGTTAAATTGTTGGGGTTTCTCTTTTAAACCAACACAAATTATTTTGAGACGTTGAACATTCTAGTTTTCCAGGGGGCATAATTGGACCATTTCTCATTGTCACCCAATATATCGTAATTGGTCCCCACCCTCATTTCTGACTTTTTTAATATCTTATGTTTAAATTAAACAAGTAGCCTGAAAAAAGATTTGTTAAAAATGTAACAATGATTTTGATTTTATGAATTAAATGTAATTTTTTCCTTGTTTCTTAAAAAGAATGGATAATTAATTAATTATTGGTTAAACTACTAATGAACATAACAACCCATTATGTGTTCTCTTTCGGCCAACAGCAATTAAGGGTGAGTAAAAGAATAGTTGATTTCTCAGGTTATTCACTCATGGTAATTAGTTTATGAATGTTTCTAACCTGAATTGTTTTATAATTAAGGGTAAATTACACTGATTGTTCCTAAATTTTATTTAAAATTACATTTCAATCACTCAACTTTTAAAAGTTATATAACAATCACTGATATTACCAAATTGTTACATTTTCTGTCACTCGATTGTTAGCTTCCATAAGAAAAAAAGTAACATTGCATCTCAATTCAAATGGTTTTTAGCTAATTTTGGCCCTTGAGCTATGGTTAAAAAGTCATTTTGATATTTTTGAAATTTTCTTAATAATAATTGTAAAAAAAATTCATATACAAATAAATTACGTCAAGAAAAATCAATAATTTTGTAGCTAATTTTTCACATTCAGTCTCATAACAATTCACAGTATTTGAACATTCACAAAAAGAATAAATAAATAAATACTCATTTACTTATATTTGCCTTGTTGTTTTGCGTTCTTTTCATTTTTATCTTTCTTTGCTTTTTTCTTTCCTCTTTTTTCACGCACATGACATCAACTCCGCTCTTCTCAAATCATTAAAAGCGATATATATGTGTGTGTGCGTGCATGTGTTTTATTTATAGTTAAAAGCAAAATCTTAACATGAAATTCGAGAGAAGGAATGGTGAGTTTGGATAAAAGAATAACACTTACAATTTTAAAATTTTAAAAATTACTCATAACCCCAATCAATCTAATAACTGGAGTTACCAAAAAGAAATGATAGGTTTAAAAAGTAGTATACTTTGTATTATAAATTAAAAAATTCACAAATTTCAAAAATTAAAACTTGTGAAAGAACCCAACATTTTGCTCTCCTCTCTTGCCTTATTTCTTAATTTTTTCATAATTATCAGGCAAATTCGTAGATATGTTATTGATTGTAGAAGTTTTACAATTTTCAATAATGAAAGCAGTGTTGCAATCCTAAATTTTGTTTCTTGAAAACTTTTGAATATTGCATTGAGATATATTTTGTTAAAGCCTTTAAGGTTTTGAGAAAATAAAATAAAATAAAATTTGAAAAATAATTTCGGAGTAAAACACCATGAAATTGTTAATGTGATAGAAAGTACTGTTCATTAATGGTGGAAAAATACGAAATTTAGTTAAAAATTTTAAGGTTTTTTATATAATGAAAATTTGCAAGAAATGCTCGTTTAAGATTTTCTTTTAGAATTATACATATTTAAATAAAGGGTAAACTACACCCATGGTCACTTTTGTTTACCTAGGTTACATTTCAGTCACTTATGTTTGAAATGTTACGTTTTAGTCACTTACGTTATTGTGTTGTAACATTTTAGTCACTGAGCCGTTAATTGTCGTTAATGGTGTAATGGTAGTGACGTGCACGTTAAATTATCATTTCAAATAAAAAATTTAGGTTAAATTATACAATTGGTCCCCAAAATTTTTCGTTTTGAGCAATTTAATTCTTTTATGTTCTTTTAACTTTCTTTCTTTATTTTCTTTATTTTCCATTCTCTTCTGCATCTCGCTCTGTTTTCCTACCTTCTTTATTTCTTTTAACATACCAGGAAGTCGAATTGGTAGTGAAGAAAGAAGCATGGTATGAGTTTATGGGTTTTGGTTATAGGGTTTTGGTTATAGGCAAATGATGATAGTCGACTTCCTACTTCTTTTTCCACTGCCAATTCGACTTCCTAATAAGTTAAAAGAAATGAGAAAGATATGAAAACAGAGGGAGAAACAAAAGAGAATGGAAAAAAAGAAGAAAGTTTAAAGAACATAAAAGAAAAAAATTAAATTACTTAAGACGAAAAAAATATGGGGATCAATTTTATAATTTAACCTAAAATTTTGTTTGAAATGATGATTTAACGTACACGTCACCACTGCTACACCATTAACGATTTATTAACGCTCAATGACTAAAATGTTACAACATGATAATGTAAATGACTAAAACGTAACATTTCAAACATAAGTGACTAAAACGTAACCTAAGTTAAACAAAAGTGACAATGGGTGTAGTTTACCCTTAAATAAATTTTAGAAAATATGATTTTAATTATTTTATATATTTTCTAATAGTTTTTAGTCTAAGTGGTTTTTTTTACAATTACTGTTAAGAAAATTTTAAAATATCAAATTGATTTGTTAACTAGAGCTTAGAGACCAAATTAGCTACTAACCCTTTGAATTAATGTGTTACGTTACTTTTTTAACCGAAGTTAACAATCAAGTGATAAAATGTAACAATTTGATAACATTAGTGACTATTATGTAACTTTTGTTGAAATTTTTAATGGTGTAATTAGTGCATTAGGATAATATTATGCTAACCTGCTCTCTATGATTAAAAATAAAAAATTACATTAGCTAATGAAAGTTAATTAATCTAAAAATAATAAAATGCTAACATTAATCAACTCAATTATGGTTTAGTCAAGTAAAAGTATTATGGATGTCCCTATATTAAGAGGCAGATTACAATTTTTCCCTTTTATTTAAAATGACAAATCGGTCTCGGCACGAGGGATTAAAAAGCTCTTTCTTTTGGTCAAAACCAAGGTGTCCACCTTGACCGGTGCTCTCCAAAAAGGGTGTTCAATTATTATAGGTAATGATTGAAACCTTGACCTCATAATTAAGAGATAAGATTAAGAACTACTATACTACATGGTTCGATCAATTTGCTATTTATTCTAATGTACAATGATTAATTTACCTATATTTTTAATAAAAGAGTAAAATACAATCTAACTTTTAATTAAATGACTTCCTTATCAGTTTAATCATTTTAATTTAACATACAAAATTCAATTTGGTTCAATATGTAATAATAAATTTTTCGATTATTTATGAATAAAAATCAAATTGAAAAAATATATACCTTTAATACCAACATTTAGTCTGCAAATAAAAATCCAAACAAATCCCGTATGGCTATGACTAATGTGGGAAAGAAAAGTCATTTTCCTTTTCTTTCGACGTAAGAGAAAAGTAAAAAAGAGAAAAATAGAAAAGCAAAGGGAAAAAAAAGTCTTCCGTTTTCAAGGATTTTAGTTCAGCTTTTGAATTTTATACGGTTATGTCATATTTCTTCCTTTTTAGTATAATTATAATTTTAGTCCTTAATATTCATCTTTTATCAATTTAGTCTTTATATTTTTAGTTAAATTTTATCATAAACGTTTTAAAAAGTCAAAATTGACCATCAATCTTTCAAAAAGTTGCATTATTAGTTTCTTTTATAACGAAAATACTAACTAAAATATTAATTTTTAATGATGGTAATCCGTCTGGCAAATCACATGCACTTCATGCTTCTTCTTTTTTCTTTTCTATTTTTATGAACTTTTCTATTTTTTGAAATTTAAATTTTAATAATTTTTAAATTATTTGTGATGTGGTACATAGGGTAAAATAGTGGCATGTCAAAAGAAAAAATTTTAATGTTTTAGTCCACATTTTCATTAAAAGGTAAAAATATGCCATAGGTTCCTATACTCTTTTGGATTTAGAATTTAGCCCTATATATATATTTTAAGATTTTAGTCCTCTACTTTTCGTGTTTTAAATTTCAAGTCCAATTTTAAAACTATTAAAATCAATTTGTTAAATTTAGGTTCATTACAACATCATTTTTCTAATTATAGTGCTACTAAATGAATTTTTATTATTTCAAAATGTCGCCCCAATAAATTTAACAAGTAACAATTGAATATGAATTTAGAAATCGAAAAGTAAATGAACTAAATTTCGGAAATAGGAGTACAAAGACTAAATTCCCAATTTGTGAAGAGTACAAGAACTTATAACATATTTTAACCTAATTAAAAAAGCAAATCAACCAAATTTAACTAAAAAAATAGTAAGAGTCAATTGACAAAAATACAAACGTTAAGGACTAATTTAGGATTATACCTTTATTTATTTATTACAAAGAAGGGACAGCTATACAAACACATCCCCATAAAATACTTCACGGTTTACAGTCGTCACCAGTGGTTGACCCTCTCTTTGTGGGAGTTTTAGTGGGGTCATACCACCCATTGTGTCATGTCTTAATACACAACTCACCAGCAGCCAGTTTTTTTTTTTTTTTTAATTTTTTTACTGCTCCCACCATCCCCATTTAATTTTTTCTTCCAATCCATTAACAAAGAAAAAAGATTTACTATATGCAATCAGTTTTACAACTTTCAACATGTATGAACAGTGATCTCATTTCTTAAAACCCCACAAAGAAAGTGGAATGAAAAAAAAGTGATGGTCCCAACCAAAATCTGGGTCCCCATCATTGAGCTCCCGATCTTGGGTTTTGTTTTGGTTGAAACTTAAATGAGGTTATTGTGAGAGAAGATCAGGATTTGAAGGTTTGGGTTTTGATTTTTGTTTGTGAAGGGATTTTGGGTTTCTTCTTCTTCTTTTTAGGGATGGGTTCGAAACTGTTGTTGTATCCGGCTCCGACTTACCGGACTTTGGAGACTTATTGGGATTCCGATGAGGATGCACCTGGTCCACGATGTGGTCACACTCTTACCGCCGTCGCTGCCACTAAGACGCATGGTCCTCGACTTATTCTCTTCGGTGGTGCCACCGCCATCGAGGGTGGTGCTGCCTCTTCTGCTCCTGGAATCAGTTAAAACCCTTCCTCTTTCTATCTGCCTATCGACCACCTTTTTTTTTTTTATAATTTGGATGTGATTTGTTTTAAACATTTTTTGGTAATCAGGATTAGCTGGTGTTACCAATTCAGTTCATTCATACGATGTTCTTACCAGAAAGTGGACTAGGTTTTTACTCATGTCTTGTCCCTTTTTTCTTTTTTTTTTTTCAAATCTTGCTGTGGAATTCATAGCTGATCTTTTGTTTTTAATTAAAATTTGCAGAATCAGACCAGCTGGAGAGCCGCCTTCACCTAGGGCTGCTCACGCTGCAGCCGCGGTTGGCACCATGGTTGTGTTTCAGGTCTGTAAAACAGCAGAATCATCACTAAAGATTGCTGCATTTATATCATTTTATGGTGTATTGGTTATTTTATTGGTTTATTTGTTTCATTGGCTAGGGTGGAATAGGACCAGCTGGTCATTCTACTGATGATCTTTACGTGCTTGATCTGACCAATGATAAGTTTAAATGGCATCGGTGAGTTCCAGTTCTTTGGTTTTTGGCTATTTCTCATCGTGAATTGCCGTTGTTTTGATATAATCTGATTATATTTCCAATTCGGGTTTATTTTTGGCTAGAGTTGTTGTGCAAGGGCAGGGACCCGGACCTCGCTATGGCCATGTTATGGATTTGGTTGCACAGAGATATCTTGTCACTGTAAGCGGCAACGATGGTATGAACATTTCACTTTCCAGCTTTAATTTTGTTAAAAGTGATCTGAATGCATTGAAACAAGAAGTTTTGGATATTGGTCAACTTATTCACTTTGATGACCACTCTTCATTCTTCTACAGCAATATCCTTATGCTCGTAAATCCTTTGGGATGACTTATATATGTTGCTTGTCTTATTATGTGGCAACTAAGATCAAAGCATTGTCAATTTTGTGATTTTTCATGTTCATCCGGTGATTTCCTCTTGATGATGTTTATTTGGTTGCATTAACATTTGAGCAACGGTTCTTATATTTTTAAATAGGAAAACGAGTTCTTTCAGATGCATGGGCCTTGGATACTGGCCAGAAACCATATGTATGGCAGAGACTAAACCCTGAAGGCGATAGGCCTTCTGCTAGAATGTGAGTTTGTTTATTTTAATAATATAAACAAGCCATCAACTTGTGTATGTTTTCACAATTTGCGATCTAAATGTTCCAATTACCTCTACTTTTGTTATAGGTATGCGACTGCTAGTGCCCGCTCGGATGGCATGTTTTTGCTTTGTGGTGGAAGAGATTCCTCTGGGGCGGTATGATCAATCCTTGTATAAAATGTACTTTATGCATAATACATTACGATTATTCGGTTCACTTGTCGAGGAAAAAGGGAATACTCTTATTATTTGTTACTTCAGCCCTTTATTTTTTCTTGAAATACCTGTGTCGTCTAGCGCCATGTCTGACACATTTGAACATGGATGTGGGGATATGACTGAAAAAAACCTTCGGAAGTTTTGTTAGACACAGACCTGTAACCTACACTCACACCTGAGTTCAAGTATCATGGGTTTTAATTGCTGAAGTCAAAGGTCATTGTGCATTAGGCTTTATTGGTAAAAGTACCATGGAGGTTCTTGTACTAGGAGCCAAATTGCATTTTGCCTCCTCTACTAAAAAAATAGGAAAATTAGTCCTTATACGTTAGACCAAAGAACAAACTAGTCCTTCTGTTAAAAATTCCATCAATTTCTACCATTAAATATTGGTCCTTGTATGTCAGCATGAGGTACATGTTACACATTACATGTAATTGTCTGGTTATTCTCTCAGCTACACCAGTTTTTAACAGAAGAAATAGATAGAATTTTTAACAAAAAGGACCAGCTTGCTCTTTAATCTAATATACAGGGACTAATTTGCCCATTTTTTGAGTAAAGTGGAAAAATGCAATTTGACTCCTAGTATAGGGGCCTCCATGATACTTTTATCGGCTTTATTCATTAGTGTGTGCTTTGTTTTAACATAAGTCACAATGTTTAAGTATGTTGCCCTTGAACATTATATAGCCATTTAACTTTTAGACTGAATAGTATAATTTACTCTAATTGATATTCTACGTCAAACTATAGTCGGCGCTAACAATTTTACAATGTGAGATGCTGTTTTTGAGTTTATTGATTATATATGTTCTTCAACAGCCTCTAGCAGATGCATACGGTCTGCTTATGCATAGAAATGGTCAATGGGAATGGACTCTTGCACCCGGAGTTTCCCCTTCACCAAGGTATCAGCATGCTGCGGTAAGTAGATGCCACTGCTATTGCATATAGTAGTTATGAACAATTGAACATAAAATACAATTACTTTTTTGGTGAAAACAATCAGCCTGATATTTGCTTTCTACCAGGTTTTTGTTGGTGCACGGTTGCATGTTACTGGAGGTACTCTTAGAGGAGGACGAGCAATAGAAGGTGAAGCAACTGTTGCAGGTAAGCTTTTGCTTCTCATCTTGAGATAGAGGGTATGTATCGTGCATATCTCAAATAAGTTTATTTTCCAATTTTCTCTTTGTTTTTGTAGTACTGGATACTGCTGCTGGAGTATGGTTGGACAGGAATGGGCTTGTGACTTCCTCACGGAACACTAAGGGACATGTTGAATACGATCCATCTTTGGAACTTATGCGCCGTTGTCGCCATGCATCTGCATCTGTTGGTGTTCGTATATATATTTATGGTGGTCTTAGAGGAGGTAAGGAAACAGCTGTGTCTGAAACTATGCACACATTTCACTCACTGATGTGTACAATTCCGTAGCTCACTTTTGATTTTATATGTCGAAATAAAAGTTACCCAATTATATCATTTATCTAGTCCCGTGTGTCAATTTCTCGTCTTGAATTAATTATTTGATTTTCTGCAGATATGCTATTAGATGATTTCCTAGTTGCAGAAAATTCGCCGTTCCAATCTGACATGAGTTCTCCTATATTATCCCCTGATCGAGCCTCGAGTGTGTCGAGCCCCAGATTTAATCAGCCTAACTTAAGCTCATTTGGAACATCACCAACTTCAGATGATGGTCAAGAGTTCTCATCTTCTGGGAGCATGAGGTCTGACCTGATAACTCTCTCTCTTATTGATGAACAATGCGGGAGTATTGATTGATGATTAAAATTTACCTTGATAGTATGGACAAAAATTCGATGGAGAAACTGAGGGAGGCTTCTGCTGCTGAAGCTGAGGCGGCAAGCGCTGTATGGCAAGCTGCACAGGCTGCATCTGCTGTTCCAGCTGAAGAAACATCTGTATCTGATGACAACTCACCTGCTGCTGAAACAGCGTCAGATGGTAGTGATAATGAGGGTGATGTTCGCCTGCATCCTCGAGCTGTATGTATACTCCAAGTCGTGTCTGTTCAGTTCTCTAAATGTCCAGCCATATTATTCTAATGAAGCTGTATGTATATTTTTTCCACACAGGTCGTGGTAGCTAAAGAGGCTGTTGGTAACCTAGGTGGGATGGTTAGGCAACTATCTTTGGACCAGTTTGAAAACGAGAGCCGAAGGATGATTCCCTCAAATAATGACTTGTCCTACCCTACCAAAAAGTTTGCTAGACAGAGGTCTCCGCAAGGCTTGCATAAAAAGGCAAGCATTACCGGAATTAATTAGTCGTCTGTCATTTAAAACTTCTTAAAACATAGTTGAATATTTACCATCCTTTTGCAGGTCATTTCTACATTGCTTAGGCCCCGTAACTGGAAAGCTCCGGTAAATAGGAGGTTTTTCTTGGATTCTTATGAAGTGGGTGAGCTCTGCTATGCTGCCGAACAGCTATTTATGCAAGAACCCACCGTCCTTCAGTTGAAAGCTCCGGTAAAAGTATTTGGTGATCTTCATGGACAGTTTGGTGATTTAATGCGGCTATTTGACGAGTATGGATTTCCTTCAACCGCAGGAGATATTACGTAAGTTTGATAGTCTTGCTGTCCTTCCAGATCAGATAACCCCTTGTTAGAATTGAAACTTAAGGCCTGTGACTATTACTTCCTATTATGATGTCGAGCTAGTTCTGAAAGCTTTCTTTTTGTGTGTGTGTGTGTTTTAGGTACATCGATTATCTGTTTCTAGGAGATTATGTCGATCGAGGACAGCACAGCTTGGAGACAATTACATTGCTCCTTGCTCTTAAGGCAAGCTCTGGACAAAACAAGCCTTAAATTTGAGCATGAATGCAACGTTGTGCCATTTCTCTAATTTGATTCCATTCTCTTGTTCGTTACAATTGTGCAGATTGAGTATCCTGAAAACGTTCACTTGATTCGTGGAAATCATGAGGCTGCTGACATAAATGCACTCTTCGGTTTTCGTATTGAATGCATCGAGCGAATGGTCCGAATGAGTATTCACATGCGGATTAGTTATTTATCTTTTCCAGATAAATTGTGCTCATTATTATTTATTTGTAGGGGGAGAACGATGGTATATGGGCATGGACACGGTTCAATCAATTATTCAATTATCTTCCACTTGCTGCTCTTATCGAAAAGAAAATTATCTGCATGCACGGTGGCATAGGAAGATCTATACATTCGGTCGAACAAATAGAGAAACTCGAGCGACCGATAACAATGGATGCAGGATCTATTATTTTAATGGACCTGTTATGGTATGCATGTTATAAATCTATTAATCCGATTAAAAGTAAATCTTTCTACTGACTAAATTTGGCTTTCATTTACCTTTTCAGGTCCGATCCAACAGAAAACGATAGCATAGAAGGTTTGAGACCTAATGCTCGAGGTCCCGGTCTTGTCACTTTTGGGGTATGCATGCTATTGCTTTATGTGTAAAATATAGTTTCTTGAATGCATCAGGGCAATCCTACAATGATTCATGTTGCCATATGCAGCCGGATCGTGTGACGGACTTCTGTAAGAAAAACAAGCTACAGCTTATTATAAGGGCACACGAATGTGTAATGGACGGGTTCGAACGATTCGCTCAGGGTCAATTGATTACTCTTTTTTCTGCAACAAACTATTGTGGTAAGTAAACTAACCTAACCACCTGTCACTGAATTTTCCGCTTCCTAATCCGGTAATATATATACATCTAGGTACTGCAAACAATGCTGGAGCCATATTAGTCGTTGGTAGAGGACTGGTTATCGTCCCGAAGTTAATACATCCCTTACCACCTCCCATTCAGTCTCCAGAAACATCGCCGGAGCGTGTTGGAGACGACACATGGATGCAGGTAATGCTTATATATATTAAACATCGATGTATATATACATCCCTGCACACCTCACGTACATTAACATGTAATATATTTCCATCGGCACTGCAGGAACTAAACATCCAAAGACCACCAACACCAACTCGTGGTCGCCCTCAACCCGACCATGACCGGAGCTCACTTGCATATATATGAACACGATGTTACAAATTCAAGGACTTAAAACCTTTTTTCTAATTGACAAATCTCCGTGTACGTATTATTGCTCGTGTAGTTTCTCGAAGATGGAAGCCATTGTTTATTGTATGCATGGCTATGGAGTTTGAAGATCAGTATTTAACCAGTGAAATTCAACAGATGCATATAGTTTTGTTAGTTATTTGAAGAGGGATTTTATAGGATAATTTATAGTGATTTGGGTCAACTTAAATTTTTTGTTTTCTTTTTCATCAGTGCATTGTGGCATTAATGGTGATACATCTAGGTTTTATATGAAGAAATATATATTTTTTCTTTGTACTTTGGATTTAATATTTAAGGCACTGTCTTTATAAAGTATAAAGATAGTATTGCGCTTTCAAGTTTATTATATATTCATAAGCTCAAGGTTGGTGTAAATGGTGGGCTCTATCAACATATGTTTTGATTTTGTTCTGTATTTTATATTGATTAATTTTTTTTGTAGTTATTTAAATGATAATTGTACTTGTAACTTTTTTATAAAAAATCTCAGATTTCAACTTTATTATATATATTCCTACCCACCCACAAATATTTGGAATTTGACTGTAAATTTCATTTTTGGTTCAAAGGATTTCACTGTAATATAGGGATCGGAATTGTCGATTGAGCTTATTGTTGTTAATGTAGGAAAATGAGAGTTTGAGTACGTTAAAAACACATTATTTTTCTATTTATGGGTTGGGATGAGATTATGAAAAAATAGATATAATCAGAACCACCTATTAAACCCAATGAAGGTGACATGTCTAAAATTAAAAAGATTTGTAATTGTCTTTCAATCTGCATTTCTTTTTAAAAATATAGTCAACCATAGCACTCTATTGAGCCAAGCTTCATACAGAGAAGTAAACTGTTTTTAGTTAAAAATTAAGCTCAAACCCAATGATTCATGGTGGAATTAAGATTGATGGGATATAATATTTATCTTATTTACTAATGACTAATTCATTGCCATGAAGAAATTAGAAAGAGAAGATATTTTATTTTTTTTCATATATAGATTATAGTCTGAGGATAAGAGAAAGATTGTGGATACTAACATTTAAGTTTCAAGCATTGGATATCAGGCTTTAAAGATAATTATATGAATCACTCGAATTCGAAATAATATTTTCTTATAATATAATTATGTAATTATACGATTTTTTTTCCTAAAAGAGTAAGAACAAACACTGTTTGACCTATGGGCTATTGATCACAACCTTCTTAAGCTTACCAAATCGGATAATATTCTAGACAGATAAGTAAAGTCCCCTCAACTCTTCAAAAGTCACATTATTTAGCATGCATCAAAGATCAGTTTTAACTCAATTGACATTAGTATTATACTACACTAAATATTCACCCTAAAAACAAATGCTTATTCTTAGATCTAACAACCAACATAGTTAAGCCATTTGTGTGGTTTGAGCTCACTTTGAGGAATCTATGGAGTTCAACACACATGCTCCAGCAAGATGTCAGACAATGAGTGGGATCCCAATTTGATTAACATTATAAATTTTAAGAGTCTAAAGAACAAGGTCTCTGTCTCTCTTTTGGAGAATAATACATTTGAAATCAGTAGTGAAGTGTGCTAATATACCGAATGTTACACTAACCACACACGCACAAAAAACCCCTCTAAATAGAAAGAAAATTGTTAATGATATAAAAGAATTTATTTTAACACTTATGATCACATCCAAATACACTCACGTTTCCTACCAAAGTTACAAACAAAATCACTCAATGGAACGTGCCTTCTAAAATCCATCAATCCCATGATGCAATGTTTACTTTTTCCTCTTTTAATCACAAAACTTAGATAAATTGAATTATAATATGATTTAATTCATAATTTTAAATAACTTAAATTATCAATAAATGTCACAATGTTATCACTACATTAAATATTCACATCATCGCCCTATTATTATTTAATTAACTTTGATATTATTACTTCACAAATCTAGGCCTACCAATAACAATGTATTAGAAGCGAAAGGCCAACATTTTAATAGCCTCTATCTTTATGATTCTTAAAACATTAAGTTAAATTTTTATCATTTTTAAGGGGCCCAAAATATAATTTTACCTTTACTAATTTAAAATTTTAAAAATCTCAAAGGAAAAATTTCCATTTTAGGGGGGCCAAGGCCCCTGCCACCCCTGGTTTCGCCCCTATATCTGTACATGTTTTTTAGCACTTCATAGCCTCAAAACTGAAATCCTCTCATACATTTGTCAAGAATCAAGATTGAAAAATATATTTTCGGATTTCTCTAGTAGTCGTTGACAATCCAACATCTAACAGATTATATTATTTTACCAAATTCGAATTATTGGTTTGTTTGAACTTTTCTTTTTCTATATAATCAATATTATTGTTTATATTAGTCCTTTAATAAATATTGAGCGAAAACATATTATATAAATTAAATTATTCAAAATTCAAAAATTCAAGCAATATTAATAAAATCACAAAAGAGACCTTTTGATAAATTTGTAACTACCTTATAAAATTTAGGTGATTGTTCCATGAATGAACAACTTAATATCCTTCCATATCTAAAACTTTTCAATAATATATCATTTTGTTGAGCAAAATAAAAATCAACCATATTTCAACAAAGATCTTTTAATAAAATTTAGGTGATTTAGTTTGTTCAGGTCTCGCTTTTGATTTCTCATAATAATTTTACGGTTTGTGTTGTCGACTTATTTTAATAAAATGAGCCTTATTTTAATGACTTTTGGACATTATATGGTAAAATTTCAAGAATCTTTCCATAAATATTTCTAAAAAATATTTTACATAAAATTAAAATTTAAATAAAAATAAAATTTTATTCAAATTAAATGATAATAAATTTTATATTCCATAAATCATCTAAACATTTTGATTTAAATCAATATTTAATTTCTCGATTTTTATTTTTACTTAACCCTACAAATAAAACACAAACCGAATGAGACATGAATGTAGATCTCGCACTGACATAATGCATATACTGCCAAATATAGCATATAGATCTCAACACTTATTCAATTCTACAAGATTTATAAATTAAGGGTTCCAATAAAATTATTATATACTAAAAATAATTTAAAATATATATAGTGGTGGAGATCTAGGAGTTCATAACCCTAAAATGGTAAATTTTAATTTATATATTTTATAATTTATAAATTTTAAATTAGTAATGATAACATTACATTTTGGGCCCCAAAATAATAAAAATTGATTTAACTATTTAAAATTATAAAGACATAAGCTATTAAAATGATGAAATTTTATTTTTACCATCATAAAAATATATAATTTAATTCCCGACCTCCCCAAAAAAATTTCAGGCTCTGCCACTGTGTATATATATAATCAAGTTTTGATTTGAATAATTAAGGTTTGAGTCTATCTGATGTAAATTCAACTCCAACGTTTTTCTTTTTGGTAATTTTGATCCTAATATTTTTTTGGGTTCTAAACCTTTAAAATTTAATCAAATTGTTTTTTTTTTTGAAAAAAAAATTTTGGTTGGTCTGTTAAAATTTTAGTGACAATGACATGGTAGCTTGTATGACAATTCATGTGTATTTTATTGTTGATGTGGATAATATTTTTAAAGTTTTTATGATTTTTTTTTTACTTTTCTTGAAAATTTTAATAATTTTTATTTTTTAAAATTTTGTGTAGTATACACGAACTGTCGTGCAAGTTATCACATAATTTTCATTAAAATTTGAATGATTGAGACAAATTTTTTTGTTTCCCAAATTATCTACTAGAGCGAACCCAATGACTAATTTTTCATGTTTTGTATGTCCATTAAAAGGTTAACGCTAGCCATTAGTTTTAAAACCGTTCCATACCCAAGACGAAAGTCAAACCTTTGACTATTGATTAATGTAACATTTATTCAAAGAAAAGCAAATTGACTAAAATTTGAAGGTTGAGAGCCAAAATGATTTAAAAAAAAGAATTAGGGTCAAATAGACAAATAAAAAAACATTAAGGACTAAATTTATCATTATGTCTATATAATATACATAAAACCAACCTACTATAAAAAGGGTAAAATTAGCATTTAATCCCTTCAAAATCTGTGAAATTACAAATTAATTAAATGATAAAACTACATTTTAACCCCCAAAATTTATAAATTAATTCTAACCCCTCCTTAAAACCATTTTCTGTGCTTGGCACATGTTGATGCCCTATATAGAGTGGACTTGGACCAACCTACCCTTGAACACGACATGACTGAAAACGAAATCAATAATTGTAATTTAAATATCGACAAGATCTCTTTTAATCTCAAGTTCTTTCAATTGGTTTAAGAAAAGAGATGGGTCTGGAAAATGGCGAAAGCAGTATGAAAGAGCCATTACTATTGCACCATGCGAAGAAGACAAGATCACTAGAAGTGGTGTTTCTAACTACTTTTGTTGCAGTACTGGGTTCCTATGAATTTGGCTCTTGCGTAAGTACCCTTTCACTCAATCCTCCTCTCTTTTACCTTTTCTTTGAATTTTGTTTTTGTTGTAATCTGGTCGAGTTGAGCTCAAGTTTATTTAAAATATTTGAAATTTATTGAGGAGTGTCATCTGTAGAGAATTAACAAACCCCTTCAATAGGTTCGATATTAGGATCTTATCCTATGATTTTGTCTTCTAACTTTGTCAAGAGCTCGAGCAAATTCATAGGGTAACTTTGTCTAGAGCTTTAGGAGATGACAGGTTCCAAAGTAGAAGTGCCTCCACCTACCAAAGTATTGCTAAGAGTAAACGTTGAGATTTCTTTGGTGGGTGGAGGCACTTCCGCTTTGTGAACTCATCATCTTCTTGAGTTTTCAGCAAAGTATAAAGGCAAAAACTCGAGGACAAAATCAAATACTGACACTTCGGGCCCAATATCAAATCTGTTGAGTGGGTTCATCATCCTTTCGTAGACGACACTTTATTTTTATGCTTAACTTTCAACTCGATTATTTTTTTGAACTCGAATTCAAACTGAAATTTCTCAATAATAATTCAAAATAATATAAAGCTTAATCAAACTTGTAAGTTAATTCAAATCAAGTTTTACAATACCCGAATCTGGTTCAATTGATGACACAAATTTCTCAAACTCAACTAAATAACAATAGAACGCAATTCAAATTTTATTCTTCAAATCAAATTAAATAAATTGCAAGCATAAATATCTTATTTATGCTCACACTGCTTGACTTTTAATTAAAAGGGATAAATATAAAATTATACATGAATTTTAGTTTAATGTATAATGTCATACATGAATTTTGATTTTATGTAATTTGATTTAGTTTTACAAAACACTAACAACATTATCGAATTAGCAACATTTTACGTTGGTATATTGCATACACAAATAATTATATTATTCAATATGAAAACAAATACATATTTATTTCCTTAAATATGTACAATTGTATCAAATTACAGATTAGATCAAAATTTATATATAAATTTAATATTTATTCCTAATTAAATTTTTAAAATTTTCAGATGGGATATTCAGCACCAGTTCAATCTGCTATCACAAAGGAACTTCACCTATCCATTGCTGAGGTTTGTTTAAGAAAATTATTTTATTCAAATAAATATAGAGTAATAAGTTGTATAGTAATTTCAAAATAATATCTTTTATCTATATTATTTATAAAATTTTATTGAGTTGGTGTAATCCATCTATCGGGCCTCAACTCAGTTAGGGAAAATATTTTAATATCTATTTGTATTTAATTTAAACCATATTATTGAGGATATTTTAGTATTTTTATTTGAAAAAATCAATAAAAATATGCGTATGATGAGATTTAACATTATATCAATTGGGTTAGTAAAATTTTAAAAAAAATCAATTGCGGTCATTTAGTATTCAGTAACTTGATATATTTATGTGTTTAAGTTTCGTTTTATTCACAAATTTAAATTTTTTCATTTTAATATCGTACATTAGTTTCAATTGTACGTTTTATTATTTATTGTATGTTATTTTTAAACATATATTTATAATCTAAATTCATGATTTTACACGTGTGATAGGAATTTTAATATATATAAAAATTGTAAAATAAGTTCGAATTAATGTTATTTTTAAAAGTAATTATATAAAATCGGATTAAATTATTCTAAATTTTCTAATGAATATTCATAACTTTACATTTGGAAAATATATGTAGTTTTCAGTATTTGGTTCCATACTGAACGTTGGTGCAATGATTGGTGCTATCACAAGTGGGCGAATTGCAGATTTCATGGGCCGGACAGGGGTAAATCAAATTCACTAAAAGTATCATACACCATGAATTACCATTTGTCCTTTTTCTCTATTAAAAAATAGATAAATCAATCATTACAGATTAGATTAAAAAATAAAATAGTTCTTCTGTTAAAATTTTTATCCATTTTACTATTAAAATTTGTTCTTATATCGTCATCATGAGGTGTACATGGCATGCCATATATAACTGTTTAATTTTTTCATTAGCTATGCCGCTTTTAGTAGTAAAATGGATGAATTTTTAATAGAAATGATCAATTTGCTCTTTGATTTAATGTACAAGAATTAATTTACCCTTTCTCTTATAAATGAAACAAAATATATGCTTTAACAAGTAAATTCTATAATATTTTTTCATTGTATTTAAATTATTTTAATTAAAATGATACTTAAATTATTAATTTTATCTCATTTTACTTCAAAAATGATACAATGTCAGTATTGGCTTTTGAGTAAAATGAAACAAAATTAATAAATTAAATACCATTTTCACCGAACAATAATTTTAAATATAATTTGGATTTTTACAAATAAAGCATATATAATATATATATATATTTAAAAATGATTCAGGCAATGAGAATAAGTTCAGGCTTCAGCATTACAGGATGGATAGCTATTTACTTCTCCAAGGTTTTACTCTCTTTTTTCTCATCATAAAATAAAAATAAAAATAGAAAAAAAAATTGATCGAAAGAATGGGTTTGAATTATACAGGGAGCTTTGTTGCTTGATATTGGAAGATTCCTGTGCGGATATGGAATAGGAATTTTCGCTTATGTGGTACCAATATATGTAGGTGAAATTGCGCCAAAGGATGTTCGTGGTGGCTTGGCTGCCTTGAATCAGGTTGGTTTATCTCATCTCATGTTATATAATAATAATCTCATTATAGATTCTGACTACATCTGGCTCTTTTTTATATAATATTTAGAAGTACTCATAGTCCCTTCTAACCCTTACATAGGAGAATAATGCGTTTCAGCGTACTCGAACTCACGTCCTCTTGTATTGATAACAATACTCATGACAATCGAGCTAAAACTCACACTTAAATTCAAATAATTAATATATAAATGAGAGCGCAGTAATGCTTGATGCCCCTTTAATTAATGGTAAATTTTCAACATTACATACTCCAAAGTATTAATAATTCAATTTAATCCTTTCCATTTCCTCTCTTTTAAGTAAAAAAAAAAAGATTTCGCCTCAAGAAAAAATTTCAATTAAAATTTTTTATTTTTGTCTAGACCTAAGTATGGGTCGACCCACCCGCCTAAACTCGAAAGTCCTTTTAAAAAGTGGGAATGTTTGGACAAAAGATAAGACTCATTTTCTAAACGAGTCAGGCCTCGGGTAAGATTTTTTACTCGGGCTCATTCCAACCCGAATCAATTGTTTTGATGCCATTTTACTATTATCTTTCTACTATTTTGTTGTTATTATTTGAATATTGTATAATTCTTATTTTATTGTTACTTTTGCAACTATTTTAGAGACATTTTCTTGTTAAGTTGCAATTATCTTAGTGTTATTTAAATATAAAGACTTTTATATATATATATATTCAATTTGTTGAGAAACATTTATTTTAATATTTTTAATGTATTTGATAAACTATATTTTTAAATTTATTTTAAAAAAATCTTAAAAATTTAATACCCGTAGGTTGGACTCAAGTTTAACATTTTTAATATGGGTTTTTGGTAAATACCAATCTTTAATAATTCAAATTCAATACATATTGAATTAAATATTAAAAACTCAATAATTATATTTTCAGCACTTAAAAATTTTTCATTAGTTTATTAAACAACTTAGTTCAATTATACAAAAAAAAAGTTTTATATTAATTTGGTTAGATACATGTAACTTTGATTATCCAATTGTATTTTGTGATAAATATAACTATTTTCATGTAGTAAGTAAATGTAAATTAGTGTTACATCAATCGAATGCTAGTGGTTTGTACAATAAATTAAACTGAAAAATTCATCCGCATAATTGCATAAAATTCACATATCAATGTACACCAAATGAAGGGTCATATATAATTTTAAAATTTATCCTAGATTATTATATTGTTTCAATATTGTTTACTATATAATTTTTAAATTATTTATATATTCATATAATTTTATACAGACTTATAAATTTTAATATGAACTCGAAACTCCAACTTAATTAATCTGAATCTAAATAGAACATAACTTGATTTAACGATAAAAGGTCAACAATGCGAACTCGTTCAACCCTAACCTAAATTAACCTGAACTTGAAATGACTCAAAAGCAACCCTAATTATCTAAATTAAAAATAATTCCACCATAACCCTCAAAACCAAATGAAAAAAAAAGAATTAATCAATCCAAATTAACCTAATTAAAACAAATGCAACTTGTCCAATAATACCTAATTTTTTATTATCATATTTTAAATATTTATACAAGTTCCGGTATATATTTATCAACCTACGAACATAAAGAAAAATAACATAACGTAGATATATGATTGAAGAAACACATGAATACCATAAAATGAATTAGTAAAATGTACTAATACCAAATTATATAAATTTATATTATGTTGAATAGAAAAATAATATGAATGCCAACCAAACACACGTCAAACATATAGTTTTGATCCCATAGAGTTAGATAAAAAGTAGCAACAAATCTAGTTTTATCATTCCCTAATTATCTCTCCTCAGTTTTAATCCCTTCACTGACTTGTCTCACAAATAATAAAGCATCTTCTTGGATTGCTTTATAACATGCATTCAAGATAGCTTTTATATATTTTTATAAGAACTCTCATTCTCAAAATTATCAAATAAGATCTAATCTAACTTATGATCTTAAAAATTTCTTCATTAGAGTAATTAAGATTGAAGCATAAAAAAATGAAAGATAAAATAAAAAACTCCAAATTATGAGAATAACATAACAACTTTAAATTCAAATAATAAACATAATTTTTTAAGTCTAGAAAGGAAAATGATATAGGTGCTTTAGTTTAAAAGGAAAAACTATGATCTGTGAGCAAAGTTCAACAATCACAAAACCATCCTAACATAAAATGATAAAATACTTTTCGATCAAAGGCCATAATAGAAGCAAATAGATAAATGAACTCTCATTTTCCCCAAGGGAAAACAACATTTGACTAAAGGCCATTGTTGGGGTTGATGTTGTCACCAAATTGGAACATCATCCCATTGTCTCCCACATGAGTTTGAGGGTTGTTGTTGTTGTTGCTCATCAGTTCCATGATCCATTGTTCCCTTTGCATTGGATCCATTTCGTTCACATCTGCTTGCACAATATCCTCTGTACCTGTCATCGGCATCGCTTCGGGCATTACCATTTTCATCGGTGGCAGTGCAACTAGGGACGAGGATGATGATGATGACACCCCTTGAGGATTAAGGGGTGTCTTAGCAAGTGCATCTATCCTCTTGTCAATATCACTCATTTTTTTATCGAGCAGCAAGTTGATTTCACTCAAGGCCTCAAAGTTCAAACCATGGATGACCCCTTTGCCGCAAATCGTATTGAACATGACATGGGTCATCTCCTTTTCCCAGTTTTCCTTGCAATGCTTCTTTAGCTGCTCAGCTGCTTTGGTGGTCTTTTGGGAGAGGAAGCTCTCCTGGTTCAACATATTCTTGTTTTTCTCCATCTCGGGGATGGTCTCGAGCTTGGAAAGCACTTGTTGGACTCCCATGGGGGAAGGCCAAACCTTGGGTTGGGACTCATAAGGACTGAACATGATAGAACAAGCGTCGATACCACAAAGGGAACTTAACTCACTTAGTTTTTTCATCAAACCCTTCGTTCTTTTCTTGTAGGTGGCTTTCCTTGTTGAATCATCAGTGATATAAGCAAGCTTAATCTTCTTCCCTGTCATGGCTCTCAAAGCAAAAGAGGATATTGGAATGGCTTTTTCTTTTTCTTATGTATTTATTTCTCAAACAGAAATTGGATGCTTTATATAGAGGTGAAGGGAGTGAAAATGCTTTCAAATTAAATGAAAATAATAGCCAATAATTTTAGTATATAGAAGATATCATTGTAATGCATTACAAAGAATTCAATCGGATGGGTTAGGTTTTAATTTTTAATTTTTTCCATGATTAAAGTTTCATGTAGATATATTTTATAAAGCGGCGCCATATGCATTACAACAAAAATTATTACGTATTTATATGAATCTTAGAATATAGAATAATTCGGTTAGTTATAAAACGATAAAACGACTTTCATCATGTATTTATACAAATAACGTAATATAAAAGATATGGTGCTAGTCCTTGTACAAACAAAATTTGAGACTTAGTCTGTACTTATAGTAAAAATTAAGTCCTCCAACTTTTATTTAAAATATCAGTCCAATAATTAAAATCGTAAGTATTTTCCATCAAAATTTATCAATTTGATAAGTTGATTAAGTTGTCCTCATATGAAGTGTTATATGATTGACTAAAATAGTCATGTTAAGTTGATAGATTTTAACGAAAACTACCAACCATGATAATGATGGGACTAAAATTTTAATTTTAAAAAGTAAAATGATTGAATTATTAACTTTTAAAGTATGATGGCTAAATCTTAAATTCGGTAGAAGTACATGGACTAATAGCACATTTTATCCATATTTTAAAAGAATCATAAATATTTTGTACATTAATCTATAAATGGTAATGCCAGATAAAAATAACGCATACATAGGTATATAAAAGGCAAGTGTTCACACATACCATACATGCATGTACACGATGGCAATTTTAGTTATTAATGGTAATAAAGTATATAAAAACAAAAAATTTATTTTGGAAAACTAAAAAAGGTAAAAAATAGCATTATAATACATAAATGGTATGTAGCAGTTATATAATTACCATGTTAGAGTGTTTAGTATTTAAGTAGTGTAAATTGTTAACTAAGAATTGTAATAATGTGCTATATATTTTTTCTTATAAATTTGGTAAATATTTTAATGTTATGACAAAAATAACAGAGAGATGATAAGTATGCCACCTAGACTAAGTATAACAACTTTTTTTTCTATATGAATAGTCAAATTGTGTAAAGGGTGAGCTAACCGTTGGCTGAAAAGAGATGTTGCAATCATTTATCTTCTACTAATGTTGCACCATGAACAAGATCAGATCGCCAATTAAATACAATCCCTAACGCTAACATTCATCAACTTGAAATAGTGCAATTATCAAGATGGAAGCATTGGGTTGATCTACATATCCATGTTGACGTAGTATATGTTGGTTGAATTGTTTATTATAAGCTTCTACTATATTTGCAGCTAAGCAATCAATCCAAACAACCCAAGTTAGAGTTGTGATCGTGTGAAGCCGAGCTTGAATATTGTCAAGCTCAAGCTTGAGCTCAACTTGAATGACTCGAGCTTAATCGAGCATCTATGTTTAAGCTCGAGCTTCACTCTAGATATAATTGAGCTTGAGCTCGAGTTTGATTAAACTCATTTACCAATTTTTCTGCTCAAGCTCAAACTCAGCCCAATGATTAAGCTTAGGTATAACAATATATATTAAGGCTAATATCATAATTTAATTATATAAAAATATGAAAAACTTGATAAGGTTCGCGAGCCGTCGAAGTCAAGCATTGTTAAACTCAAATTTGGCTCAATTGATAACTCAAGTTGCTTGAGCTGGAGCTCAACTTGATAATTAACAAATTGAGTTCATTTTTTAGTCAAAATAGAAATGCTTACGAAGACCACCGTCTCTTTTACACCCCCAACTCAAGAAAATGTACAAGTGCGAAACAATTGATCCAAAAATTTAGTATGTAATCTGCAAATCAAACAAGTGTCTTCAATTGACATACCTCTCTTCCGAAGCTCAACTTTAATGGAAAAAAGTTAATTGCATAGTTTCCAAAGAAATAAAATTATCTTGAATGGAACTTTAATTCTCCATAAGGATTTTTGTAACGCCTCAAAAATTTAACCTTTGCTTGCTAGATTCTATTAATGACTAAGTATATGCTTTAGTGGTTTAGAGCCTTAATTGTGTGTTGAGATTTGAAGTTTGAGTTTTTGTGTAATCAATGTGGAAGTATAATTTTTGTGCTATTCCGTAAAATTCCCCCCCCCCCCCCCGTTCCCTCTTCTTTCTTTTATTTTTTCTTTCTTGTCCTTCCTATCGTTTTCTCCTTCCCCTCTGTTCATCTTTTTCTTTTATTTCCTTGCGTTAGTTTTGTTGTTGTTCTGTCGAGGGAGTTGCGTATTTTCTTGTGTTTCACTGAAAGGTTATCAACATAACTTTTGGTTGTCGAAATTCTGTTAATTGTTGCTATTGTTCATTATTGAGAGATTAATTTGCTCATTTTCAAAATTGACAAGGACCGTACTTACACCAATCTGTTATTCAAATTATTCGAGTTATTCGAATTATAAAATTCAACTCGATTCGAATTCGAAACTCGAATTACCTATTCAAGTTGACTTGAATAACTCGATTCAATTAACACATAATTCAAATTTTTATTTTTTTTATTTTTTCGAATCAAATCGGGTTTTGCTTACCCCTAATCACAATGCTAGTGTTTGTACAATAAATTAAAAGGAAATATTCACTTATATAATTGCATAAAATTCACGTATCAATGTACATTGAATGAAAGTTAATGTATAAGTTTGGGTAGAATTTTAGGCCCATTTTTTGAACCGGACTCAAGACTTAAAATTTTACATTGATCCGACCCTATCCATGATCAAGTCTAACTTTGACCCCTAATTTTTATTTTTAATCTTATCTTGTTCCCCTGTTACACATTTCCCGACTTTACCCTTATGTATGTATTAGTTTGTAGTATTAACATCCTTACTCGACACTCGCACCCGAATCCGGTATTGCAGCTGATGATAGTGATCGGAGCATCAACGACGTTCGTAGTAGGGACAGCTTTGGAATGGCGAATATTAGCTCTAACTGGTACGATAATATTGAAGAAAACCAAAGAGTTTTCTATCTCCTTCCCCATGATTCTGCTGTCTTTTTTAAATAAATAAATAAACAAATTTATTTGTTTGTTTTTGAAGGAATCATTCCATGTTTAATTCAGCTCCTGGGTCTTAATTTCATCTGTGAGTCTCCGAGATGGTTGGTAAGTCTACATTTATATTTAGTTTAGTATGGCTTTTATCCGCGCTTCGTGTTAAGGTAATTATTTATTTTTTGACAAAATTATACAGTAAAAATTTAAAGATTGCAATATGTTCAAAGTTATTGTACTCTTTGTATATTTGGAATTTAATTTAATACTTTATTTTCAGGGTCTAGTCTATCTGTTATCTTGTTAAAATTCTTCTATTAAATCTGTAATTAGAATAAAGTTTTTAATCTAATTAATGACATTATAAAAGTTGATGTACCACATTACATCAAAATTAAAGTATAAAGATTAAATTTCATATTTGAGCAAAATATAGGATTAGATCTAGAATTTAACCATTTTCATATAATGTCAAAAAAAATAGAAGGATTAGAATTGATATTTTGCCATTACCTTCTCATGTAAAAAGAAAAAGAAAACAATTGACATTAGAGCATTGAATAGGTATCATGTAAAATGTGGAGGGATTAGAATTGATATTTGGCCATTAGCTTCTCTGGTAAAAAAAACAATTGATATGGGACAGATGTCATGTAAGGAAATAGGCATATATATGTGTGTGTCAAACATCAATAAAATATACATCGCACTCCTAAGAAAAAAAAACATGATTTTAGAGGCGACAATATTAAAAACGATAGTCACAAACCCCGAATATGAGTCATAAAATAAAAACGGAATATCACCAAATTGGATCCCTTCCAAAACATTAAAAAGAAGAAAAATGATTTATGATTTCAGGCAAAGGTTGGGTCTGAAAAAGAGTTCTACAGTGCTTTGAAGAGACTCCATGGAGATGATGAAGATGCTGTTTCTCATGAAGCAAATGAAATCCAAAGTACTAATTAAGCATTCCATCTTTTTAAAATTTTCTAACATTTTTTCTTTTTACGTAAAAACAATTCTGCTCAAAATTGTATTTATTTATTGACAGGATTATTTGGAAACCCTAGAGCACCAATCTAACGCCACTATGCTAGACTTGTTCCAAACAAGATACATGCATTCCATCATTGTAAGCATCCAAACTTTCGAGGATCCACATATATATATATAAGTACTCTATATTTGTGATATTTTCAGATTGGAGTGGGGCTAATGATGTTTCAACAATTTGGAGGGATAAATGGAGTTGCTTTCTATGCAAATCAAATTTTCACCTCTGCAGGTTTACAGTATTTTCTTTAAATAATTAAACTTCTTATATATACATATATATTAAAGAATATTTCTGTGTTGCAGGCTTTTCTTCTTCGAAAATTGCTATAATAGCTTTTGCCTCTATTCAGGTATTATTATTAATTCCTCTTTTATTTTGAAAAATGATGGTATATCATCTTATATTTTTTATTAATTATTTAATGTTATTTTAGTTTTTTATATTATTAACACATCATTTTGATAATTTTTTAACATGAACCCTAAATTTTAGACCTTAGATTTTAAACTCTAAATCTTAAATCTTGGACTTAGGGTTTTACGATTTATGATACAAGTTTAAAAATTGCCGAAATGATGTGTCAATAACATAAAAAATAAGCTGAAATAACATTAAATAATTGGTAAGAGATACAAGATAATGTGACATCTTTGTTTCATACCATCTTTTTCCCTTTTCTTTTATATCTCTAATATACCTAATTATTTTTATACCTTATTATCATGTTATTATATAAAATTTTGACATATTTATAAATTTATGTATCCATATTAGGTATATTTTAGTTATTATTGGTATTTAAAATTAAGGATAATTTGTGGTGATAATAATGCCTAATTCGATTATTACAGATCCCTATAACAGCTGTGAGTGCATTCTTAGTGGATAACTGTGGAAGAAAACCCCTTTTGCTAGTAAGTCCCT
Organism: Gossypium raimondii; assembly: GCF_025698545.1. Lineage (NCBI taxonomy): Eukaryota > Viridiplantae > Streptophyta > Magnoliopsida > Malvales > Malvaceae > Gossypium > Gossypium raimondii. The sequence goes on from NC_068572.1 coordinate 5,218,146, forward strand.
GAGTACTTTACCATTTTTCTTAAAATATTCATGCTTAATGTGTATTTAAATATAATATTAAAAAAACATGAGTTTGTCTTTTTCAGGCTTCATCAACAGGCACATTCTTAGGATGTTTTATTGCAGCAATATCATTTCTAATGAAGGTAAATCATTGATCCTTCTTTTCTTTTTTTTTTGGAAATATCAAATTTAATTTAAAAACAATAAATAAATGTTGTCGTATTCCTAGTACTTGGTTTTTATGTAAAAAATCTGAAATTCTCAGGAACACAACTTGCTTCAACAATGGGTTCCATTGCTTGTACTGAGTGGATTGCTGGTAATAAATTTTATGTAATTATATCATTATTTCATACAAAATAATTTTAAAACTGCAAGCAGATCTTCGTGGGTTCATTTGCAATTGGAATGGGAGCAGTTCCTTGGGTCCTGTTGTCGGAGGTACACTTCTATTGAAATATCTAATAATGAATGCAAATAGTAAACAGATACTGAAATTGGGATGGGGATGGGGATGGGGATGCAGATATTTCCCATAAATGTAAAGGGAGCAGCAGGAAGTTTGGTGAATCTAGAACACTGGTTTGGTGCTTGGGCTGTTTCTTACACTTTCAATTTCCTCATGGATTGGAGCCCTTCAGGTATTTCCTATTTTAATTCATCACAAAAATAATGTATAGAATTGATAAAAGCAATGTTTGGTGGAAACAGGTACATTTTTGGTGTATTCAGAGTTTGTGCAGCTTCTATTATTTTTGTCAACAAAGTTGTGCCAGAAACTAAAGGAAGAACCCTGGAAGAAATACAAGCTTCCATCAATTCTTCAAGTTCACAACTTTTATCATTTCCAAATTAAGTTGTTCAATTAAATTAAACTTGAGTTCAATTTTTAGACATTTCATATTTAGTTTTATTTAAGCATTTCATATCATAAAAAAAAAAAACATATTAATATTTATTAATTTATTAAAAGTCAAATTTCAGTTAATTTTAAATTGGTGTCAAATTTATTCACATTACATAAATATAGATGTGCAATTGAAAATTAAATACACTCATGGTAAAAACATACTCTCTCTATATATATTCGTAATTGATATTCATCCGAGACAACATAGGTTAAAAACATATTTTAGGGTGGTGAACAAATTTATACCAAAAAAAGGAAAAAAAAACATAAAAAACTGCATCTGTCAATAAATTACAACAATGAAAACATATATTATTCAAAATAACATTATTTAAAAAAAAAGTAATCTTCAATATTTACAGGATATCAAGCAAGTTATAATAGGGCTTGCAGCAAGTAGGGATTTGCATAATTGGCCAAAAATAATGATCCTCATCTCCCAGCTAATAACGTTGGCACTTATTTAAGGGGTCCCGATCACAGGACCGAGACTCCCTGTGCAGTCAGGCTGCTTTCCACCGGAGGTCCAATGAACCCTACATCTCATAACCTGAAACTTCAATGGCAAAAGACTTTTACAACCTGCTCAATACGCCTCCGGCAAAGAGGGCAGCTGGTTAAGTGCGAAGCGCAGGTTGTACAGCAGCACATATGGCCACATCTGCATTAATATCATAAGCAATAAGTATTTCGCTACGATTCCGACAATTTCAATGCAGTGAGACTTCAAACAAGACTAAAGTTATTCATGAAGACACAACTTCCCAAGCATTCTAGAACAAATTGAAAGAAGGCATGTATACATGTAGATACTACTCTCCGCAGGACTAGCAATCACCACAGGCATAATGCCTCAGGCTTAAGCTCATAAAAGAAGACAGGGAATTCAAGCAACAGCCAAATATGAAAAATACTAAACCCATATTCTAAATCAATGCTTGAATGACATATTCTAAGGCCTATGTTAATCAGGCACATGCATATCCGACATATACATTCAATTTTTTCCAAGTTTTTTCATGTATTTGGAGGATCTTTAAATAGCTATATCCCCGTACCCACGTCCAGATATACGTCAAACATGAGCACTTCAATAAAAAAGAAGTCTCAGAAAATGCAGTCTAAGGCAACTATTAGGTGATTCCATTCACAACCCAAAAAGGAGGAACAGAAAATGACAAGGACATATACAAACAACAATCCTTCATAAGGAAAACCTTAGCATTTATGTAGAATATTGTTGTTACAAGGTAATGGAAATGGTTATATACTGCTGTCTACTGGAATATATGCACAACGAGTGAACATCTTATTTGCAACTCAGTATATGTAATAGAGGCAATAGAAATTCTCTTATATACAGAAGTGACTGATCCAACAGAAAATTAGATATTGATAGAATTTTCAAATGAGACTGATATGAACTAAGCAAAATCATATAAGTACTTAATGGAAATTGATGCATAAACTAGTCAGACGTAAAGCCTTTATTTTCACAGCAAGCAGCATCTTGTTAAAATTTGGTACTGACTACTGAAAGAACAGAGAGCATAAAGGGCTTGGGTAGGAACTACGAAGTCTCTTTGATTGCTTTATATGCATTACTCAAAAAGAATGCAACTACTGAACTTACTGAATAAAAACGGCATTGTACTCTTGCTCGAGGCATATTACACATATATTTGGCATCATGCGATCTCTCTTGGGTTCTGCTCCGTTTTCAACTTTCAAAGTTGGATCTACAGAAATTAATGTGAGATCCCAACATCTTACACAGATAAGACCATAACAATAACCATCATTTAGACAGCATATTACCTTCATTATCTGGCCCTGATCTCTTAGCTGCAGCAGCAAGAACCCTGAATGAACAAAGTTTACAATTGAGTTTGTTATTACAGAAAATAACATAAGCAGACGCTTGTAAATACATGCCTCTCTTAAAAGGGGGATACTACTAAATGTTAATTGCTCTCAATATTCAATTCATACCCTGGTGTTTCTCAACAATTACTACAAGCACTCATCAAGCATACCTTCGCTGCAATTCACGTCGGCGTCTTCTCTCCAAGAAATAAAGGATTGCATGCTTGGTGATTAGGAAGGCGCCAAAGATGGTCAGTCCAAACGAAGCATACTTGTACAATCTAAAAAATTGGACCTGTTACTCTCTTAATTTTTTGAAATAATCACTGAAACTTGAAAATGTGAGAAAAAAAAGTCCCAAGTCTTGAATATTTACAACCTAGCCCACTTTCCAAGGTTGGAAATGAGTTGATCAATAGATTTGGGGGACACATAAAATGGTCCTTTATGGGGTTTCTGAATCCGAATTGTTCCAACGTCATCCTTGACAGCCTACCATGTATAGGAGAGGCAAAATGAGATAACCAAAATACAAATTATGAACCCAGTAATAGCAGCAACAAATTTCTAGCAAGAGCCAAAACTATGGCCTTGACTAAGTTATCTGGACCAAAGATCAATCTCAAATACTAGATCAAGTTTTGTTTCATATCCATTAAAAACTATGGTCAAACTGCTTCAGCACTGGGCCTTTAATGTTTTAAGATAAGACTTCAGTGTCCAATCACGTTGAAATATAACCTTCTACTCATTTAGGACCATATATGCATCAGGATGGACCACTTTAAAATTATACTTTAGCACCCCAAGTTCTTAAAAAAAATTTTAAAAAAAATTTTGATTTTCTACCATAATTGCACGCACAAGATACTTCTATACAAATATCCAAGAATTCAACTTCAAAACCTTGGTAGGGAGAAAGGAGAAAGCACCAAGCATATTAACTAGTACAGCATTGCAATTTCCTAATATTTATATATTTTTGTACACTGGAATTTGCATCGATATTCCTGCATCATCAGAAACTCAAGGCAATCATTATCCAAAACCTACCTCACCAACAACAGTCAAGGAAGAACCAATGGGAAGCACACGCTCTATTCTCTTGACTCCAAGCATCTAGAAGCAAAATTGGCCCTCAAATAAGCTTAATTCAACTGAAAATGTTACAATAAAATGGACAAAAAAAGACATTGGAGGAAATACCTTGAGACCTTGGAGATAGTCTAATGTTCCACGTACAATTGATCGGCCTGAATCTTCAAACACTTCACTTCCAACAGTTAGTGCAAAACCTGCTGCACTGCGAGCACCAACTACATATGCCCGACCCGTCCCATCATCCTATAATTAATAATTTAAAGACAATTTCAGAAAATCAGCTACATTAACAACCTCAATTCTTATGCAACACAACATAGTTCCTTCAAGTGTGATTTCAAATGACAACCACCTTAGAAACCCAGAAAACATAAACAATTCCAGCATACAACTCAAACTAAAAGGATGAAGAGAAATATGTTCTAACCAGGTACCATGGAACCTCTTTACTCATAGAAAGCATCAAAGCAGAATCTTGTATCCAAGAACCAGCATCATTGTGCTTTAGAAAATGCTGCTCGGCCTAAAGATACATGAACAAGAATTATTACATGCAAGCAGGAAAAAATCCAACATTAATGCTCTTTTAATTTAAGAAAAGAAAGTTACCGTTTCCTCTACTATAACACCTCTTAATCCACTATGTTCACAATTAATTGGGGTCTCAGAACCAACTCTTCCGGAGATTGTAACGATTAAAGGAATCACTTTACTTTCAATATCTAGCAATTGAGCTGAAAGGTGAAAGAAACATGGTATCATCAAGATACGGCGTAGCAAATTCAAATGATGGAAACTAATCAAATCATCACCAATTAAGTCTGTCACCTAACATTAATTTAATGATGAACATCTTTAGAGCAATAACAAGTGAAAATGCCTATAAAACTCACACCAACAATCAAATACATGTGTCCAACACCCATTTTTCATTAGTTAATGTTTAAGGTGGATAATACCATTTCTATGTTACTTGGACTCGAGTGCAAGTGTTGGATATAAGTACTTATCTAACAGGGGTATACTTAATTTTTCCTACGTTTTCCCCAATAGTTGACATAAAATAGGAAGTTTTAATTTTGAACAAGGATATGTGCTGAACACGAATACACAAGTACTTCAAAGAAATGAAGAGTTGACATACCATAGGATAATTTCCAATGTTATCCGAAGTTTTTAACATAAAATAATGAAAGTCAAACTGGTACTCAATAAACTTGCTGGCAAATCAATGATCAAGGACAATGAACTTATAGCTACACTCGTGAGCACTTGGGATGTTCCAAGGTAACAGATTAGCAAAATAACCAATAAATTCTTAAATGATCAATAAATGCAGAACCAGTTCTCGAACTTGATATACAATCAATCCTCTCTATAACAGCCCCATTTGTCGACCAAAATTTTGGATGTTACAGAGAGGCGGTTGTTATACAACTATAATAGCATTTGAGATTTAGATATATTTGAATTTTGAAATTTAAAAACTATAATATATTAATAATATTATTAATTAGTGAGATTCAGATTGCAGTGTATCTTTAATAAAAATTTGCAAAAGAAATTACATTTATTAAAGATTATTTTCATTTAATAATGTATTATTAATATTTTTATATAAAATTCAAAATTTTATTAAAATAATATCTTAACTATAAAAATTCATTTCATTTAAGAATAGAACTACTTTTATCAAAATTTGAGACAAAATGTTATAAAGAACTAATTTATTAAAGAGTAAGAATGCTGTTGTTATAGATGAAAAGCTCTTATAAAAGGTAAAAGCCAAACATCAAAAATCGGTTCTACAACAAACTTGATTATAACTTGATTGTTATAATGAAATGATGTTATAGAGAGGGCAGATAGTATTAAGTTGACACAAGTCAGAAAATGGTACAACTTAAACCAAATCCTAAATTATTTGCATACTTCTCACATTTCCTTCTAAAAGTTATAAAAACAACAGAAACCAATACCCAACAGCTATAAATCTCAAAAAATTATGAAGAAATCAAATAATTCACATAAATGATAAAAACGAAAAAAGAGAAATTAGCTCCATACCCAATTCCTTAAGCTGATTGACTCGAGTGACCGTCTTGAGAATCTGTGCATCCCTGTTCCACCGTTTTAAGCATGGAATTTCATTAAAACTTTCTTTTCTTTTTTTCCCTGAAATTTCTGTCAAATGCATAGATAAAAAAAAAACAAATAAAATCAGTATTACTGATACAGTTAACGGAAAAACTAACCTGCCACTGCTGATTCCAAGAAGATAAAGAGCGGCTGCACTCAAGCAGCAAGTGAGGCCGCCCCACGGAACCATATTAAAGATAGGGAAACTCAAAACGAAACCCTAATTTCTACCATAAATCAGCACCAGATTTTTTTAAGAATTGCCAAAAAAAATTGAAAAAGAGAAAAAGAAAAGAAAGCCAATCGGATTCCGGATAATGAATGCTTTAAAAACAAACGAAAGTCGAGTGAAACAAGAATTTATAGAAAAGAAAAGGAAAATGAAAGGAAGAAAGAAAGAAAGTAAATCTGAAGGAGAATAGGTGAAGAAAGGTCCAAGACACAAGAAAATTAGTAAAGTTAAAAGCTTTTATTTAATTTAATATATTATGGGGATGAGAGAGAAAGAGAGAGGGATAAAATGAAGAAGGAATTAGATGCGAATTGTGGAGGAGACCGACAGCCAACTCAGAGTTTATGGAACTAGGTAAAGAAGCTTATCTTTTGCACGCAAACTTCCCTTTTTCTCAAACAAAATACAGTTACTACTGTTACTACAATTATAATTTTAATAGATAGTATATTTGTTAAAATAATTATAAGATTCTACAAATAATAATTTATTTCCTTAAGGTTTCATGGTTTTTTTAATTTATTGCGGGTTTAAATAGTTTTTTTATTGATTTTATATAAAATTAAAATATCATTGTAATAATATTTATTACTTATAAAATATATTTTTAAATTTTGTTCGATAAATTTTATGATTTACTCATGACACAAACTTAATTAATGGCTTAATAATGGTAAAGATATAATGACAATCGTATTTAATATAATTTAAATAACCATAAATGGAAAGCAAAATCAATCATTGTAATAAAATAATAAATTAACGGACTATCAATCGGAATAAATCTAAAAAAGAACTTATATATGATGAGTGAGACTCAATATAAAACCTTAAAGTTCTCAAAACTTCTATTAAAAGTTTTCAGAACTAGACCGATAATCAAAGCGGTCAAACTATTTACCAATTCAATCGGTTCGATTAAAAAAATTATTAAAAAATTCACAAAAAATTTAAAAATTGGTTCAATAATTCCATATTGATTGAAGGCTCAATTGGTCTAAAACACCCATTCGCATTGAAAGGAACTCTACTAAAATATTTTTAGATATAATATTTTAAGGATTTTATTTTTGAAATAAAGATTATATGTTCATTAACGTAACTTCGTATGTTTGTGCTAGTATGTAGATAATGTACTTTGGTTTTATTTAAAATATAATGAAATCAAATTAGGTATCACAAAGTTCCATCTATCCATATTAGTTTTAAGTTTTTCATTTAGGAATAAAATATTTATTTTATATTATAAAATTACAATTCAATTCGTTTCAGCAATTACCATTTTGTGTCATGTACATCAATCCAAATCGAATGTATTTAATTATAATTTAGATCAAAACCAAACTATATTTTAAAAAGTCAATTTAGAACATTATAATTCCAATTCCAATTTTCTTAGGACTTTATTTGGCATTATCATTGTAGATGTTAAACAAGTAAATATTCCTTCATTGTTCACTCGGAAACTCAATCAATATATCAATCTAAATAAAAAGATAGAAACAACTTTTCAAAGAACAGCTCAAAACTAATTGAACCAATTTTTTAAATATATAATTTAATTTAATTAAAATTGAACCGGCAATCAAACCAATCAGATTGGTTCGACCACCAATCAATCCAAACTCCATGATGGTTTGGTTTGGTTCTTTTTTTCTTCTTTTTTTTGGCTTTTAGATAATTTGCTTTCTAACAATAGGCAAAACGTACTAAAGGGCATCTACTTCCATGCGAACACAATCAAGAATGCATATAAAAGAGCTAGAGCCTTGAGGCTTTGGGTGACATGACTCCACCCATAAACATCTCCAGCTTTAGTATTGGCCTTGGTATTGGATTAAATAGTTGTCAAAGCAGTTGGTTTTCAAGAAGTTCAACCCAACGCAATAAAAAAGAAGCTGATGTGCATTATACAAAGGCCAGAACGGCTAAATTCATTAAGGGAAAATAAAAAGGTTTCAGCAGTGACTTCCTTCATGGGACAACACTGAAGTAGTCAATGAAAATCTCACATAAAACTAGGGCAGACTGGTCCCTTGGAGAGGCCGAGACGAACTTCCATGCTGTGGTGCAAGTCCAGTGGCCGAACAGTCTCCGAATCTCGAGGATCTGCAACAAACACCATTAATTTCAAATTTCAGCTAACCCGCAAAATAAACATTACCATGGGATGAATATGTACAATAGTCACAAGGAAAAGAGTGCTTATTTTGATTTTTGTATGTATTGCTATACCATTCAGATAATCCTCGAAGCCAAAATCATCTAAAGTTCCTGTCATCGCTTCCAACCCTAGCATCGAAGATGGTAGCAATGGCCTCTGAAACCTGCATAATTTTCAAAGAATATACATAAAAGAAGTTATTCAGCAGGGAATTCTAAATCTGTTAATTGCCACTAAAGATGTCATACACTATATAAATCTTGGTAGTCTTTGTTCACTATAGGGATAATTAGGCTTTTCTAATCTGTCTGGTCCAAATCCATGCCCTCTCTAAAACCAGTAAAGGAAATTTTTAATTACCATTTAGATATATGCATGTCCCCTAACATAAAAGAGACGCTAACACAACACACAACACAAAACACAAATGAGTCAAATCTATATAACATGGATCATTAATGCGTCCAGATCAAAATTTTTATAAATATATAACATCTTAAACATGATTATAACATGGAAAATAGATACAAACACCAAGTAAAATAACCAAAAAAATAAAGTACTCCTGTACGAGCAGAGTTGTTGACATTTCTTCCTATTTCAAATAGATGCACAGACCTTTAAGAATAAAAACCATAATACTAGCACATTTTATACACACCATGGTGGAAAGAAAAATCTTCATAAAAGAACTTTCCAACAATCTACAATCATTAATAAATAAAAAAAAAGGTCCACCCGTTTCTTAATTTGGATATGACAAGAAGATGAGTGCTTCCATATAAGCCTTCTCTTCCAGAAATGACTTTTCTTCATCATTTGGATTCATTTGTTATATTATTGAATAAGTCTCTTCATTTGTGCCTAAAAAGTACCAAAACCTACCCTTTAGAAGTTCTTAAGAGATTCAAGAAAATCCTTGAAATAGAGGGGATTCAAGGTGTGCAAGACCCTTGACCAACTAAAATTTGGGAAGAAGCCTTAGAGGATACAAGGTTGCTACCTAAGCCTAGAAAAGACAGGGATTCTAAAAGTTATACATGGAATAAAGCATAAATATATATATCAATTTAGTGGATTGAGTACTTTGACGAGGGAACGAAGTGAGCATACAGGTGCTGAAAGAAAGGGTAGAAACTCTATATTGTTCTGTTAGCTCTACTTTCCCTATTCTTTTACTTTATTTACAGGCCATATACTTGCATGAATTGTTTATATTTTTCATCAAGTACTTAATTTCTAGACATTTTTCACTTGGATGAAAATTTCACTTCAATTTTTGTAAGAACCATTCATCCCCCACTTGGTTTTCTCCACCACTTGGAGCTAAAAATAATGTATTCGAATTCTTTATTCCAAACCTCTTCTAAACTCTATTCTCCATGTTTATGCCATTAAGAAACTGACAGCTCATATAATTACGTCATCAGGGAAGATGAAACTCTAATTATGCAGACAAGTCTAAAGTAATTTGTTGAACGTCAACAGCTTAAAATTGGGATTAAAAGAGCAGTAATTCGTCATAAAGATAGAAACATACCGCGAGAGAATTTGCCTATCGAGATCCATTTTGAGTGGCATTGCTGTCCCATAAGTATTGGCCAGGACTTTCCTCTTCATCTCTTCCTGCGTTTTCTTTGCCTACAAAAAAAACACACATAAATAAATAGTATTCCATTCCCAATACTATCTCAAACCCTAATTAAAAATCTTTAAAAAAAATAAGTAACTATTTTTAACTTCATAAGAACCATCTGGCAACAAAAACCCTAAACCACTTTTTTTTTTCAAAAATATAATGCGGTCGATCAACTATGCTCAGGCGTGCTTTTGAGATCTGAGTAATGAACGCAACAAGATGAAACACACACACAAATAAACAAACAAAATAATAATATTACGTCTCGTATATTTTCCAGGGAAACAAACGGTAGTAGGGATTACTGATTCGTAAGCAGATTGGAGAGGGTGAGATCCGACGAGGTCGCTCTTAACGCCGTGGAGACCGAATCGCAGCGCGTCGTTCTGGACTCCTCCAATTTCGTGCTGAATCGTCTTTGGTGCCTCCATTTTCCTCTTCTTCTTTTTTTCTTTTTGAATATAATCTCTTGTTAAATTTTTCTTTTGGGATTTTTTTTATAATGTCGCAGGAGGGTTGTATCTTTGCGAGCAAGAAAAGGAGCTGATATAGGGAAAAAGCTTGCATACGATGTCGTATTGAGGAGTGCAAGTGCCAGCAATCCAGTTCTTCAAAACCTGCCAAACTACATATGGGTCTCGGTTTATATTATTATTGGGCTGAAAAATGGACTTAACTTATTGAAGTACTGAAATTTAAAGTAAATTATAATTGGGGAAGAAAGTAATTAGCTTGGTAAACCGTAAATTCGAGAATTAGATCTAATTCGTTCAACCAAACAATTGAATCAGATTCTTAATATATATTTTTTATTTTTATGAATTTTTAATAATTTTTTTAATTGAATTGAACAGATTTACTGAACAACGAATCGATAGTCTGATGATTCAATCACCGATTTGATTTTAAAAATTTTAGTTTGCAATCGAGGAAAAAAATGAAAAAAAAAACACATGAAAAAATAACAAGAATTGTGGGAATTTTCTCTGTGTTCTATTCCTCCCAAAATCAAGAACATATATACACAGTAAAATACAAAGATAGAAACCAAAATATTATCTCTTAAACTTAGCATCTAATCTCCTAATTAAAACAAAATATTATCTCCTAAACTTTAGCATCTAATCTCCTAATTAAAAGAAAATAGATATACACAAAAACTACCATACATATTTACATAATTAATTCCAATACCCCCCTCAAGTTGGAGCATGAAGATCACGGATGCCCAACTTGCAAAGGACAGAACGAAAAGATGTCTGACCAAGAGCCTTGGTAAATATATCCGCAAGTTGTGACGTTGTTGGAACATAGGTAGGTTTCACATTGCCGTGGAGAATTTCATCCCGAACAAAATGACAATCCACCTCGATATGTTTGGTACGCTCATGGAAGACCGGATTGTGAGATATATGAAGAGCAGCTTGACTATCACAAGCAAGCGTTATTGAGTGCGAATGAGAGACTCCAAGACTACCTAATAATCCCTTTAACCATTTGAGCTCACATGTGGTCACAGCCATGGATTGATATTCGGCTTCTGCGGAGGATCGAGACACCGTGTGTTGTTTCTTTGTCTTCCAAGATACCGGAGAAGTACCCAAGAAAATCAACCATCCTGTGAGTGATCGTCTTGTCAACGGACAACCGGCCCAATCCTCATCGCACCAACCGTGCAACCGCAGATCACTTTTGCTACTCAAAAACACTTCTTGACCCGGAGTTCCTTTCAAGAAACGAACAACTCGAAGCGCTGCATTCCAATGAGCAATGCGTGGTTGTTGCATGAATTGAGATAAAATATGAACACTGTATGCAAGCTCCGGTCTTGTGAAGCATAAATAAATAAGAACACTGTATGCAAGCTCCGGTCTTGTGAAGCATAAATAAATAAGTCGTCCAACCAAACGACGATACGGTTCTGGATCATTTAAAAAAGAACCTGTAGCAAGAGCTAACTTATGATTCTGCTCAATAGGAATACTTGATGGTTTGGCTCCTAAAAGTCCAACTTCCGAGATGATGTCAAGAATGTATTTACGTTGATTCAAAACAATCTCCTCTAGAGAACGCGCAACTTCCACCCCAAGAAAATATTTTAAGGGTCCTAAATCCTTCATATGAAAACAATCACTGAGATAAGATTTAAAAGACTCAATAGCTTCATGATTATTACCTGAGATAATCAAATCATCAACATAGACGAGAACATTGACTTGAGATGTATCTCTTTGCAAGGTAAAAAGTGAGTAATCCGAATACGATTGTTTGAATCCATAATCTTTTAAGGTCGTCGAAAGCTTGGCAAACCAAAGATCTTGGCGCTTGCTTGAGCCCATAGAGAGATTTCCGAAGCTTACACACTTTTCCCGGTTGTGTTACTCGATATCCGGGTGGTATCGTCATATAAACTTCCTCTTGAAGATCCCCATGTAGAAAAGCATTATGCATATCCATTTGATGTAATTCCCATTGCTTGGCTGCTGCAATAGCAAGAAAAACCCGAACAGTAACCATCTTTGCAACCGGTGTAAATGTGTCAGTGTAGTCAATTCCAGCCACTTGATGATTACCAAGAATCACAAGACGAGCTTTGAATCATTCAACGGAGCCATCAGAGTGATGTTTTATTTTATACACCCATTTGCATCCGAGTGCCTTTTTCCCTTTCGGAAGATCCTCAATCTCCCAAGTTCTTTGCTTTTCTAAAGCCTCGATTTCACTAGACATGGCATCACGCCATTCTTTGCTTCTAGCAGCTTCAGAATAAGATTTCGGCTCTCGCTCTGCGATAATGGTCGCAAGAAAATTCGATGTTGCATGAAAATTTATCACAGTTCACATAATGCGCTATAGGATAGGACTTACCTTGCGAATGCCGTGGAGGGGAGAATTTCGGGGATGGACTTTTCCTCTGAATGGTGTGTATGATAAAGTCCCGTAGCCGAACTGAGGACTGCTTTAAACGCCGTCCACGTCCCAACTCTTCTTCACCACTTCGAGTATCAATTTCGCTACTTTCATTTTCAGCCTGCTGCTCATCTACATCAGTAGCTTGACTATCATTTGAAACCACTACCTCATTCCATGCCTCATCAAGTCCTTCACTTTGAGGGAGTGCAATTGTGTCGATCATGGACTGACTTGCAAAAGCTGTAGCAAAAGGAAATTGATCTTCAAAGAAAACAACATCTCTAGAGACAAAGAATTCTAGTTTTTCTAAGTCATATAAACGCCAACCTTTCTTCCCATAAGGATAACCCATGAACACACATTTTCTACTTCGGCTGGCAAACTTATCCCTAGTCTTACAGTGAGCGTAACAAAATCTTAGGTGACCAAAATCTGGTTGTCGACCATAGAGAGCCTCATATGGCGTCTTTCCATTTAAACCCGAACAAGGAGTTCGATTAATTAGGTAACCTGCAGTCAAAATGCACTCACCCCAGAACTTGATAGGAAGCGATCCTTGAAATCTAAGAGCACGCGCAACATTTAAGATGTGCCTATGCTTTCTTTCGACTCTCCCATTTTGTTGTGGAGTGCTTGGGTACATGAAGATTGGAAAATAATACCATGTTCATAAAATAATTTTTCATGCAAGTAAATTCTTTCCGTTGTCACTACGTACCATCTTTACTTGTTTATCAAATTGTCGTTTGATCATAGTGAAGAAATTTTTAAACATTGAAGGTACTTCAGATTTATTGTTGATCAAGAAAATCCACACACTCCTTGAAAAATCATCAACTATTGTCAGAAAATATGATGCTCCACAAGTAGACAAAGTATTATAAGGACCCCATAAATCACAATGTATTAATTCAAAAATATCAACGCACGATGTTCACTTAAAGAAAAAACTTCTCTAGTTTGTTTTGCTCGAAGGCACACATCACAACATTTATTCAAAATCTCATCCCTACTATCTCTATCTACCTTCGAAACAAGTTTCGTCATCTGCATAGATGGATGACCTAACCGCTTGTGCCACATTTCTAACGAGTTCTTGGCGGTCACCCTCATTGCCTTGATCCTTGAATTTCCGAAAGTAGTAGAGTCCATCCCTTTGTTCACCCGCCCAATCAAGATCCTCGAGGTACGGTCTCAGATAACACATAATTTTTAGTGAACTGGATAAAGCAAGAAGCATTTTCCATAAGTTGTGACACAGAGATAAGATTGCATGTCAAATTCGGCACAAATAGAACATTTCACAACAATAAATCTCCTCCAAGAGCAACAGATCCTTTCAAAGTAGCCACAGATTCACTCCTATCCGGTAACCCGACGAGACAATTAGGAATTTTATGAATATTATGTAAAAATTTTAGATTACCCGTCATATGATTTGACGCTCATGTGTCAATAATCCAAGACAATTTCTTACCCGTCATCTTCTCAGTCGTAGTTGATCTCATACCCTTTAAGGTTTGGAGCAAAACTTGCCACTATTCGTTGCTAAGCCCAGGCAAAGTGTTTGCTTCAGTATCATCAGTGTTAGCATTTGAAGACGATACTCCCCTGTGTGGGTCCGGACAAGATTAGCTCATTGCCCCCTCGTCCTCGATCGCTTGATTGACGTTGGCCTAAATTCTTGCCACGGCTTCCACCCTTCATAGTTCATCAGGGTCGATCTCCCCACCATTCAGGATAACCAATAATAGCAAAACAATTATCAATATCATGTCCGGGTTGTTTGCAATAGGAACAAACCCCCCTTTCTCCTTACTTTCTCCACGGCCTCGACTTTGCACCGCCATAGCCATCACATCGGAGCGATCTTCCATCTCACGAGATATGGTCTTCACTCGTTCTTCCTGAATAACCATCGAATAAGCCTTGATCAAGGATGGCAACGGATCGTTAGCCAAGATGTTGGATCTAACCGTGCTATATGTCCCATCCAATCCCATCAGGAAGTGGTGAACTTTTTCCTCTTCTCGTCACTTTTCCAACTCGGCTGATAGTTGACAAGTACAATTCCCGCATTTACAAGTCGGCAATTGATCAAAAATCGCCAATTCATCCCATATCAGTTTCAATTTTCCAAACTAATTGACAATAGTCAAACCTTTTTGCTTGCATTCTACAAGATCAGACCTGAGTTGTTGGATTCTTGGACCATTGGCCATTGAAAATCTTTCTCGAATATCATCCCACAAATCCTTAGCCACCTCGACATGAGATATGGTGGATCGAAGAGTTGATTCAATGGTATTCCGAATCCACGAAACTAGCAACGAGTTAATGGTCCACCAATCTTAAATGTCGTCTGATGTATCATCTGGTTTTTTAATCGATCCGTCAATAAATCCGAACTTCTTCCTAGCACGCAACGCCGTTCGGAAAGAACGAGCCCATTCTTCATAGTTTTCCCCTTTCAATTGTAGTTGAGTGATTGCAAGTCCAGGATTATCAAGCGAGGTTATATCGTACGGAGAAATCATTTTTCGCACAACCGCCCCTTCGCCGAATTTGTGACCAGAATCACCTTTCCCACCAGCCATTAGCAAAACTTTACACGTTCAAAACCTGCTCATGATACCATGAAAAAATAACAAGAATTGTGGGAATTTTCTCTGTGTTCTATTCCTCCCAAAATCAAGAACATATATACACAGTAAAATACAAAGATAGAAACCAAAATATTATCTCTTAAACTTAGCATCTAATCTCCTAATTAAAACAAAATATTATCTCCTAAACTTTAGCATCTAATCTCCTAATTAAAAGAAAATAGATATACACAAAAAACTACCATACATATTTACATAATTAATTCCAATAACACATGATAGAGTAGGGGTCAACTGAACAAGAAGTCCATATTGGTTGTCATTTTTGCCCAATTTTAATTTTTCTTGTAACTTGTTCGTCTTCTTGTATCGATTTTATTATTTTTATATCATGCATCAGAGTTTCAATATATATAAGAGTCGGAATGATGTTCTAATTACGGATACTTATTCTCCCCAATAGAGTAAAATCAATCAAACAAGATGAAATAGAATACGATCTTTTACAAGTTAGAACTATATTGTTAGCCTAATCTTTCGCATAACTACACCTCTAAAGCTACCCATTTTACTTCTCTTTATGGTTTTAAGGAAGAAATTTCATTTACTCTCTATTCCTTCGTCTATTCAAATACTTTGGTACTTATCTATCCAAATACTGAATAACTTTCATGGTATTCTATTCTTTATAAAACGCACTAAAGACTAGTTTACCATTAAGGTTGAAAAATGCGGTAAAAAAGAGCTTTTGAAAGTTTGATAGTGTTTATCATTAATATCAAAAGGTGCTTTAGAAGATAAAATGACAATTTTAGATATAATGTTGTAAAGTAGAATATTTAATGGGGGATAAAAAGGTAACTTCATTGAAAATCACTTTTAGCTTGGGTTAAAATCTCAATTTAAGAACCTCATGTGATATTTTGATAGTTAAGGATGTTCATTGCCCCAGATGTAGCCTGGGTTCAAATTGCATTAGTTGCATTTGTTATTTAAGTTTTATCCTATTATTGTAATTCATAAAAGGAAAATCTCAATTTAAAATCAATGTTTTGTTTGAAAAGCTAATTATTTATTAAATTTTTTCATTTGAAATTAAAATTTTGAAAAATACTTTTCAACCTTAACGATAAACAAAGCCTAAAGATGGAGTCCAACATGGAAGAATTTTACGTAGATGCGAGGATGGTATAAAAATATCTCATTTCCATGTTGTTTAGATCATCGACTAGTAACCATTACAAGATCTGATCAGATTAAGACTGAGAATTGAATTGTGATAGAGAAAGTTCCTACAAACCAAACCACTTCTGTGAGATCACAATTAACAAATTTGTGGTCCATTGCCAACAAGTGAGAGTCACATTGATACATATTTTGTGGACAACAATCTTCAACCTTTAATCATTTTTCGATCTTTTTTTTTCTTTTTTTTTTGGCTAAAACAGTTTTGTAACTTTTAATTTTAATTTTTATATAAATATATTTATAAGTAACACTTTTGCTTTTAACTTATTAGTTGTTTTAGTATATTGATGTGGGCCTGATTATGGGTTAAGTTATTCGTCTAGATTTGAAGGCTTATTCGAAAAGTTAGAGGATTTAGACAAAAATATAAGTTTGAATAAAAATAAAATTCATTTTCTAAACAAGTTGGGCCTCAGGCAAAATTTTTTTGGTCCGGGTTGGCCCGAATCACATGGCTATATATATATATATATATATATATATTTATATTTTATATTTTCAATTTTTTTGAAACCATTTATTTTGATATTTTTGGTGTATAATATATTATATTTTAAAATTTATTTTTATAATTATATTACAATCGGGTTGGATCGGACTCGAGTTTAACATTTTAATATAGATTGGTTTGAATAAAATTTTAAATCCATTTTTAGTTGGATTTGGATATAAAAGCAAACCTAAAATTCTAAATCTGTTCTACCCGACACATAATCAAATTTATCTTATTGTTTAAGTAGGGTGAAAACAAATTTTATTAAAATAGAGCTTGTTTTTTAAATTTTGGTTGAGACTTAACTATTGAATTTTTTTATCAAAATATGTAATTCATATGTTATGTAATAGTTGCAGCTTTATAATAATGGCAAAATCCAGCTTTAAGTCATATGTTCTTATCATCACTCTTGAAGCACTCCATCCCCAAAACTTATTTCATTAGTTTTAGAGCAAGGTCAACTCGTTTCGCTTCCAATGATCAATGAGTCGCTTCGTATGCTCATCTACTCAGCGACTCAAGTTTTTTTTTTTTTTTTGGATCAAAAAGACCTAAAAAGGCCGAGACTCAATTAATAGCATCATGAATTACATACTCGTGAATTTCTTTAGGGTAATTCACGTCAAAATCCCAAGAGCAATTGTTATTTAAAACAAAATTGCAAATTTATTACAACTTCTAGGAGCCCACGTCACGTCGGCCGCTTCAAAAGTCTTCAATTGCATGCAAGTATCGTACGCACGCTGCCCCAGAATCGTGAAATCCTGCCCATTTCTTCTAATCTTGTTTACAATGCTTGCGTTGTCTGATTCAAAGACCACTCTTTGAAGCTTTAATTTCCTGGCCAGCTGCACCCCTTCTTCTAGCGCCAACAGCTCTGCCCACTCGCTATTCAACGTCGATTCTTTAGAGCCCCCACAGCCGCCCACCACAAAGCCCTCGTCGTCCCTTGCAATAACCCCGAAACCCATTCTTCCATTTGAGACAGTAGCATCGACGTTGATCTTGACCCAGCCCAGGTTTGGTTTTTTCGAGTTTTAACAAACTGGGTTGAGAGGGACAATCGGCTTATAGTTAAGGTTGTGAAGCCGGAAATCATTACACAGCCACTTAAGTTAACAAGAAAAAGAAAGATTAGGGGTGTTTTTAAATAAGCGATGCGTTTATTTTTAGTAAAATTAAAATAATAGTGACGGCGAAATTAATTATTATAACTGTAAAATAAAAAATTTTATCACACCACAGTTATCATCGTCTATCCAAATGGAGTTTAGAAAGCTCTGAAAGAGATTCTTGCACCTTAGAATCAGAAGAAAATGAAGATGAAGACCATGTGAATGAAAATTTTGTGCTAGTCAACGACAACTCCTTTGATAGGCAAATGACAATTTATAACCTTCCCAGTCATACCCTTAAGTTGTGAGATGAAAAGCTCCTAATACATGTTACAATAGGAGAAGGAATTAAAAGAAAATGATAGCCATAAAACCATCTCAAAATTCAAAAAACAAAAATAGATAAGCAATTCATCTTCTTCAGCTCTCTCTCGTCCTCATTTGCATTTTTAATTAGATTAGGAAGGAGTAAAACACGATTTAATTTGAGAAGATAAATAAATAATTCGAATTTTGAGTTAATCGAATCGAGTTATTCGGTTTTTTAAGTAAACTTGAATAAATAATTTGAGTTTCGAGTTGAGTTAAAATTTACAATTGAATAATTTGAATAACTCATATAATTTGAATAAAATAATAGATCGGTGTAAATATACCTTTGGTCCATGTTAGTTTTGAAAATTACAAAAATTACAAAAATTATAAAAATTAAAAAGCTAAAGAATATATAAAAATTTAAAAAATTCTAAAATAATAATTTTTAGAATAGTAAATTCATGATTCAAGTTTATAAGTTTTTTCTTTCAGTTTTTTTTTCAGTATTAATACTACATGTTTAATTATTTTTTTAAATTTAACTCAAATAATTTCATTCGATTCAACTCAACTTGAAAAAGTTTTAAATCGAGTTAGAATCATAAAATAAAACTTATCAATGAGAATTTTTTGCACTCGATCTAATCGAAAGCTGATCAACAATCAGATATGCCTCTAGCTTTGTGATCTATCTGTGAAATCTGAACTATAAGCATGCATAGTGGCGGGGAGCCAAGAACGAGCCTTTCCCCTGCTAGAAATCCGATAATGAAGCTTATCAATCCGGTGGATCCACCCACACCACCTGTCCCCCATTATTGAAATGGGCGCTTCTTCTACCCAAAAGGTACTCTCTAATCTGTTGAAACATTCTTTTGCAAGACTATGAGCTACTGTGTTGCCTTGTTCAAAGCTTTTCGAGATAATTTTGGCATCTCAAATGTAAGCACTAACCCAAGAGTTGTCCTCTTTTGTCTCATAGAGTTTATTAATGATTGATTGTGAGTCTGTCTCAATTTCGATGAGTCTAAAACCCATTTCACTAGTAAATTGAATCACTCGTAGACAAGCTAAAACTTCAATAACAAAGGAGCTAGCTAGGTATGTCTTTGTTCACACTCCTATCACTTGTCCATCATTATTTCTCACTATTATCCCCATTATTTGAATCCAGAATTGAAACCCACATCAAAATTTGCTTTGACAAACGAATAAAAGGAGGAGACCAGTGAACCTCGTATGATTTTTGTTGGGGTTGTAATTTGCCAAATTTGCTTGTATAAGTTTCTGATAGCAATAGGAGGAATTGTATCTGCTTCTTACCCTGTGTATTCTCGGTTGTCTCCTTGATGATTCCTTGGAATACAGTCGGCTTCACCTGCACTAACAATGGTGCGAATTCCAGTTGTTAGTTCCCGGTTGTATCAAATCAGAAGCCTATACAATGTTGTTAATGCTTGGAGATTGAATTTTGTAAGACCCTTCGCCCTGAACCAACCTTCCACCTTAATCCAGCTCCTAATAGTCCCCTGGCACTCCAGATTAACCCTACTCTCATATAGTCACTACTTTTAAAATCATATTATAGAACTATAGCATTTCGTGATTCATTGGTACATCGACTTTGATTCTCTATTAACTAATAATCTGGGACCATTAACATAGTTAAGGCTAAACCCGTTTGAAGTTCAGATGCAGTAGGGTACTCTTTCTACTATTATCACTACACCAAAACAGGCTTTTAGCGGCGTTTATAGCGGCGTTTAACCAAAAAATGCCGCAAAAGATAAACTTTTCGCGGCGCAAAAAAACAAATGCCGCAATAGACCTGCATTAGCGGCGCCCAAAAACAAACGCCGCAATAGACCTGCATTCGCAGCGATTTCTTTGAAACGCCACAAATTTTTTTTGCAAAACCACATCGTTTTTTTGTTATTTTATTACTTTAGTGGCGCTTATTAAAAAAACACCGCAAAATATTGGGATATAGCGGCGTTTTGAGAGAAACGCCGGTAGAGGTAAGTAATTTGAGGAAAAAATTTCAGCAAAACTGTACCGTTTTATTTTTTCCTATTATTGCTTTAGTGGCGCTCAGTAAAAAACGCCACAAAAAATAAGGATTTCGCTGCTGCTGTTAACGAATTCCGCTATAAGTAACTAATTTGCGGCGTTTCCTTTATAAACGCCGGAACAAAAATAAGCAAAACGGCTTCGTTTTATTTCATTATATTGCTTTAGTGGCGCTTGAAAATAAACGCCGCAAGAGGTCTAGAATTAGCAGCGCTTCACCAAAAACGCCGCAAATATTTCGGCAAGATGCTTTTCTTGTTTGGTGGAATGTTCGTTAAAACGACGCCACTTTTGATTTTCTGTACAAATTTATTAGTACATATATTTCATTATATGGGTAAGTTTTAGTTTTATATTATCAAAATATAAATAAAATTGTAACAAAAATTGTAACCAATAAATTTGTTATGTATGATGAAACAGTTTAATATTGTGTACGAGGTAGCTTACGTTATCAAGATTTGCATAACTTAGAGCATAAAATTAAAATTGTAAGACATTATTGGAATAGTGTCAATAATTTATAAATTGGAATGCCGATAGTATTTAAATAATACATATATACTTACATATATAAAATGGAATTTTTTAAAAGATTTGTACAAAAAAAATGTTAAATCTGTGTCATAATTTTAAACTATTTTAATTGAAATGAAATTAATAATTTCATATTAATGCATCAATTTAAAATAATGTCATAACATTTATCCAATTTTAAAATCCACTAAAAAAAGAAATAGTTCTAAATATAGACATTTAAAATATTATTAAAACTGAATAATTAGTGGCGTTTTAACTCAAAACGCCGCAATAGATAGGCTTTAGCGGCGTTTCAAAATGCCGCAAATAAATTTGCAAAATGGCTTCGTTCTGCTTTCACTATATTCCTTTACTGGCGTTTTCTGATAAAACGCCGCAAATATGTCTGCAACACGACGATAAAACGACGCCGCTTTTGGTTGGATCTAGTGGTATTAGCGGCGTTTTTCGACAAAACGCCGCAAAAAAGAAATAATATATTTCGATTTACGGATTAATATTTATAAATAATTGTATGTGGTTTGGGGTTTTAGGGTTCGTTACACAATGTTTATTATTTTAGGATTACAGTTTTGACGATATGGGTTTAGAGTTTAGGTTTACAGCTCGGGGATTAGTGTTCAAGGTTTAGAGTTTACATTTCAGTGTTAATATCAGGTTAGGGAATTTACGGCTTATAAGACAATGAAATTTAATGTTTTAGGGCTTCATGTTTATGGTTTATGATTTAGCGTTAATTATTTATGGGTTACGATGTTGATTCTTGCGTTTCAGATTTAGGGTTTGTACGATTTACAGTTTAGAGTTTAATGTTGTGGCGGTTTTAGGGTTTTTTACTATTTTGATACAAAAGTCAAAAAAAATTCGAATACCATGTTTTTTACTTCTTATTATGTCATTATTAGGTTCAAAACCGACAGGGTTTAGGGAAACATATATATATGCATGGCACGATATCATATATATATGTTATATATGTATGATGAAACAATTTAATATTGTGTACGAGGTAGCGACGTTATCAAGATTTGCATAACTTAAAGCATAAAATTAAAATTGTAAGACATTATTGGAATAGTGTCAATAATTTATAAATTGGAATGCCGATAGTATTTAAATAATACATATATACTTACATATATAAAATGGAATTTTTTTCAAGATTTGTACAAAAAATGTTAAATCAGTGTCATAATTTTAAACTATTTTAATTGAAATGAAATTAATAATTTCATATTAATGCATCAATTTAAAATAATGTCATAACATTTATCCAATTTTAAAATCCACTAAAAAAGAAATAGTTCTAAATATAGACATTTAAAATATTATTAAAATTGAATAATTAGTGGCGTTTTAACTCAAAACGCCGCAATAGATAGGCTTTAGCGGCGTTTCAAAATGCCGCAAATAAATTTGCAAAATGGCTTCGTTCTGCTTTCACTATATTCCTTTACTGGCGTTTTCTGATAAAACGCCGCAAACTTATTTATCAATTTTAATATTGATAGTATTTAAATTGAGAGTATTTATAAATTTGAATATTTATTAAATATGTATAATTGAAAAAAATGTATTAAATCTGAGCCATATTTTAAAATAATAGTATTGAAAAAAATTAATAATTTCATATTAATGTTTCAATTTAAAAGAATTTCCAAACATTTATCCAATTTAAAAATCAATTAAAATTCAAAATGCTTAAAAATAAGGTGAATATTTAGTGGTGTTTGTAACTAAAACGCCGCAAACGCTACTTAAATATTGAACCACACGTGGCCTTTTGACTGACGCGTTTAGGGTTCAGTGGCGTTTTTTCTCAAGGCGTCGCAAAACCCGTAAGATTAGTGGTGTTTTCTTTTAAGCGCCACAAAAAAAATTAATTAAAACGGTGTCGTTTTGAGGGTATATCAGATTTGGGGTATATCCTCATGACCATTCAAATCCCCTTTCACCAAATCCTAAGTGTTTCACAGAAGATCTCGATTTCCCTCATCTTTTCTTCATCTCTTTCACACTTCTGTTTGGGTGTTTCGCTTCCTAGCATAAAAAACCATTAAAAAGGGTCATTACATTGTATTTGTTGAAATCATTTAACATTATTTGCGGCAAAGAGGAGAGAGAACGTGGAGGAACATCATTTAAGGTTCGAATGTCTGATTTTGCGTATTTATACATTGAGTTTTGTCGTATTTTTTACTTTGATTTTGCTTTTTTATTGTTTGGGGATACTGGAATTAAAAAAATGGCATTTTTCGTGTTTAGGGCTTTCGGTCTTCGACTGTCTATTTTCATCTTCCTGAAGGTACATTACTGCTTCGATTGTTCATTTTTTTGTGAACGGTTTCATTGGTTACGAACTGATTTGAAGTTGTTTTTGTTTAGGGTTTCATTAGTTTCATCGGTCTTCAACGGTTTCACTTTTCTTCAATCTACTGAAGGTACAGAACTCATGCTTTATTTATTTGAGATGCTTTCATTATCAGTGTAACGGGTTAAATGGGTTGGACTAAATGTCAATACTCCATTTCTTCTCTGTTGGTTTCTGTGAAATCATTTGGTGCTATTTTTTTAAGAAGAAATTTTGATGTCTACTTTAGGGTTTACTTTAATAATTTATAAAATTGTTCTGTTAAATGTGATGCAGCCGATTACATTCCCAGGTAATGAATTGGATTTTTAAGTTAATTTTTTTTAGGCCATGTTGTTTTTTAGTATGACGAAACAGTATTGTTCGATGTACAGCAGTTTCTGTTTGTTTGTTATACTTATGTTTCATCAATTTTCTTATTGTACTGTTGGAATATATATATATATATATAAAGTAGATTGGATTGGGAACTGTCATTTACCTTCTTATACATATATATATACATATATATATAAGTGACGAAATGAGATAAGATCAAAGTGATACATTAGTAAAGAAACTAAATTGAAGGAAATTTTGTTAAATTCTGAGACTAAATTTTCATATTAATTGGTAAGGGCTGGGATTTAGAGGCAATTAACATTTGCTTATGACATTTAACTCACACAAATGAAATAATAAACCAGGGTTGGATAGAAGCATAATTGAGGAATATCATGCCAAACATGTTCTTCTCATGTGATTGATAATTTTATCTTATCTGCATGAACTGACGTTTTTGAAATTATATAGATGCTTCTCACCGAACCCATTTCTCTCTAATTATAGTTTAATTTGCCGAATGAAAATATATATTGTGTTCTAGAACCAGTGTTATGATTTACTACCTATTCTTGTTTTAAATTGTAATCCATCCATACTATGTTTGTATTATATTGTATCCCATTGTGTTGATTTAACATGTTTAAAAAAAAAATTAGGCCAGCATGAAACGCATAATTTTGAATTATTGTTTTAAGTGATTATGACGATTTTTTATCTTAATTTTCATATGGATTAAATCCAACCTCTAATATGATTTTAATATTTTACTTAACTGTCTATTTTCATATGTTTTTCTCAGTTACTTACTATGACTATTTCTTAATTTAATAATGTGTGTTAAAATATAATGTTGGGTTCTAGTTTCATTTTGTGGTTTGTAAACTAGTAATTCTGTTTTTAAACTTTCGATTTATGGTTTGTAAGCTGATTCATATTCAGTCCGTTTACAGTTTGCTTAAATCGCAAGATGTACCTCATGTGTTAGGTTTTATTTATTTGAGATGAAATATTTTAATTAATTGGTAACGGTTTGCAATGCTTAGAAAATGAACACGGAATTTTCGTAGTCTCTGTACCATGTTAATATTTTCCAGCAGCAACTTAGAAAGGAATATGGTTTGCTACGATCGTGCAAAAAATGCAATAATTTGTGCAAGTAACGCAAAAAACGCAATGAGGGAAATATTATATCATAAATATGAGAATTTATATTCTTTTTACATATTACATATATTAATACCGATATGTAACCTGTATTTAAATTTTGACATAATAATAACATTTTAAATTTTAAAAAAGCTTGTAAATGATAATTTAATATCTATTAAAACCAATATTTTAATATATCACCCTATATATGGTATGGGTATATAACCTATATTTAAAACTTCTTACTATAAAATTTATAAGTTCTCTAAATAATTATAAATATTGTTTTATTTTCTATATAAGTTTTCTAGATTTACAAGCTTGCATTGGTATATAAGGTTGCATAACTTACATAATAACTTCCATAACTTATATATAATAACATAATAAATTACATAATACATAATAACATAATACATAACTTATATATAAGCTTGCATAACTTACATAATAACTTCCATAACTTATATATAATAACTTATATATATAAGCTTGCATAACTTACATAAATTAAATAACTTACATAAATTAAATAACTTACATAACTTACATAACTTACATAAATTAAATAACTTACATAACTTACATAACTTACATAAATTAAATAACTTACATAACTTACATAAATTAATAAACTTACATAACTTACATAAATTAAATAACTTACATAACGTACATAAATTAAATAACTTACATAACTTACATAAATTAAATAACTTACATAACTTACATAAATTAAATAACTTACATAACTTACATAAATTAAATAACTTACATAAATTAAATAACTTACATAACTTACATAAATTACATAAATTAAATAACTTACATAACTTACATAAATTAATAAACTTACATAACTTAGATTATACACAACTTACATAAATTAAATAACTTACATAGCTTACATAACGGGCAAAACACTAAAAAAAGCCCTTTTTTTAAAAAATTTACCGAAATGGGCCGGTTTTTTAATTATTTACTGGAATGGCCCATTTTCCCGAAATCATGCCACTAAGCGCAATGTCGTGGTACGTGATAAAGTTAAGGCGTCACGTCGTGCGATTCTTGGCGTGGAAGGAAATCGCGCCCTCAAGGACGCGATTTCCTTCCAAAATTCTCTTAAACTCTCAAATTCCTTCCAAAATCCTCTCAATTTCCTTCAAAAAATCTCTCAACTCCATATTAAATTTCTTTTTCCATTCAATTTCATTTTTTAAGAAAATTTTAAATATTTTTATTTTTTTAAAATAATTTTAAAATTTTTAATATTTTCAACAATGGCCGAATCATTGATTCGTCTTGATAGGAATCACATATCGGTGGAGCAAATGAAAATGGTAAGTATTAAATTTAAATTTTAAATTTTATTTAAGATATTTTTATTTATGTATTTTTAGATAAATATTAATTTATTTTTTGTTATAAAAGTCTGAAGATCGGGTATTGGAATGCAATATTCGGAATATGCATGGTCCTCCATCACCGTTAGTAGAGAACTACCTGCGGGAAGCGGGATTTTGGCACGTGGCGACGGTAGGCCGGGGATGCAAGTTGGAGCCGAAACTGATCAGTGCGCTCATCGAGAGGTGGAGACCCGAGACGCATACATTTCATCTTCCATATGGAGAGTGCACTATCACTCTAGAAGATGTTCATTTGCATTTGGGATTGCCGGTGGACGGGCACCCAGTCACCGGGTCTGCCCAATCTAGCAATTGGGAGGCGGTGTGCTACGAGCTTTTGGGCGCTGTTCCGGATAAAATGGATGGAGGTAAGGTGGAGATGGGCTGGTTACGTGCCACATTCCCCAATCTGAATGCAAATTCAACCGAAATTGAAAGAATTCGATATGCCTGATCATACATTCTTCAAATAATTAGAGGCTATCTGATGGCCGACACGTTACGGAGCCGTGTACATCTAAGGTGGCTGCTAAAACTCGTTGATTTTAGAGCAGCCGGTGAATTTAGTTGGGGGTCTGCCGTCTTGGCAACATTATATCGGGAAATCTGCGGGGTGACCAAACCGAGGAGAGCAAAAATCGAAGGTTGCCTGTCACTACTGCAATCATGGGCACGGTTTCGCTTTCCATTTCTACGTCCTCGAGTGAACCACCCATATACATTCCCACTCGTAACGAGGTAAACTTTATATTACATTTTGAAATTGTTATGTAGATTTTGTAAGAATACAAGTATGCTACAAATTTATTTAATTAGGTGGAACCATCCGACATGTTATCGTGGATTACCGTCTGAACTTGAAGATATACGGCTTCTATTGGAGCAACGGTCGGAAGCAGAAGTAAGTATTATTGTAAATAGATATTTCCATACATTCGCTAGTGGATTGATATTTTGTATTTAGTATTATGTATATATGTAATATTTATATCATGTTCATGTAATTTCAATGGACACCATACGAGGATCCGGCAATCCCAGCAGTAATCCCGAAAGAGTTTTTACAAAATCCGAACACTTGGCACGTGAAAGTGGTGTTGATCAACTATGCAATCGTGGAGCCCCACCAGACAGACAGAGTCCTACGACAGTTTGGATGTAGACAACCGATCCCTGCGGACCCTGAGGTGTTTGACGAGCACCACAAAATCGACCTTCGGCTATTAGGTACGGATTGGACTAGATACTGGTCAGAGTACATAGAAATGTGGGAAAATCGGTATGAGTATCTACCTACTCGAGAACAAATCATCGTTCCCGAGTTAGCGTGCGTTCCAGAATACATGCCATTGTTTAGGATCCATGAGAAGCCGTATTTACTTACGCCGGAGGAGAGGCAGCGGCAAATACGTGTCGGAAAGGAAAGGCGCTGGCCTCTAAATCCAATGGGACAAGACTACGAGGGCAGCCCCTCAACGAGGCCCAGACATTCACCGGGTTCATCATCAGCGGCCATGCAATCACCATCCCCAACGAGAGCACCAACGCAGTCACCTGACGCAGCAATTCAACAGATGATACCCACGCATTCGCCTTTCCCTATGATGCCAGGTATGTTTCCTAGCCCTTATATGTACCCTAACCCGTACATGTATCCTTTTCTGAATCCTATGGCGGGTTGGAGCCAAATGCCGGATCAGCTCCATTTCTGTGAATGCCGAAGCGGACCACCGATAACTAGGCGGCAAGCAGAGGAGGGGTCGCAAGAGGGGCCGTCGGGGAGCTCTCCTTTTTACCAATTGCCAGCAACGCATGGCTTTCAAACTCCGTCGCCGTTCATGATGCAAACACCTCTACATACACTATTCTTTGAAGGTGGATCATCGTCCCAAGTCCGACAACCAGATGCCGAACCGGAAGAACAACAATCACCACCGGAGGAAGAACAACTGCCGCCGGAAGCTAGAGGAAGGAGGAATCTAGCGCGTAACCGTCGACGGCCGCCATGTAGAACCGAATCCCTCGGTCATAGACATTGATTACTGTATTAAAATTTATCATTTGATGTAATGAAATAGAAGTTGATGACGATGTAATACACATAGAAATTTTTCCAAGTTATTTTGATATTATTTGATTTAATTAAAACCCTAAACCCTAACCTAATTTAATTTAAAACCCTAAACCCTAACCTAATTTAATTTAATTAAAACCCTAAACCCTAACCTAATTTAATTTAAAACCCTAAACCCTAACCTAATTTAATTTAATTAAAACCCTAAACCCTAACCTAATTTAATTAAAACCCTAAACATTAACCTAATTTAATTAAAACCATAAACCCTAACCTAATTTAATTAAAACCCTAAACCCTAACCTAATTTAATTAAAAACCCTAAACCCTAACCTAATTTAATTAAAACCCTAAACTCTATCCTAATTTAATTTAATTAAAACCCTAAACCCTAACCTAATTTAATTTAATTAAAAACCCTAACCTAATATAATTTAAAACCCTAAACCCTAACCTAATTTAATTAAAACCCTAAACCCTAACCTAATTTAATTTAATTAAAACCTAACCTAATTTAATTTAAAACCCTAAGCCCCTAACCTAATTTAATTAAAAACCCTAACCTAACCTAACCTAATTTAATTTAAAACCCTAACCCTAACCTAATTTAATTAAAACCCTAACCCTAACCTAATTTAATTTAATTAAAACCCTAAACCCTAACCTAATTTAATTTAATTAAAACCCTAAACCCTAACCTAATTTAATTTAAAATCCTAAACCTAACATAATTTAATTAAAAACCTAAACCCTAACCTAATTTAATTTAATTAAAAACCTAACCTAATTTAATTTAAAACCCTAAACCCTAACCTAATTTAATTAAAAACCCTAACCCTATCCTAATTTAATTTAATTAAAACCCTAAACCCTAACCTAATTTAATTTAATTAAAAACCTAACCTAATTTGATAATCTTACTAATTTGTACCACACTATTTCCGCTTAATAATTTTACCTAACCTTATTGGTTTTGACTAACCATTAATAAAAGTTTTTGGGCATAATAATTTTACAGTTTTACATAATGTTGGGTTTAAGTAAAATGTTTTGACTGGTACTAACATTTAAGAAATAGTAGTAATTTGATAATTTAACTAACAATTAATACAATTATCAATTAATAATTGAATAAAATGTAATTGCATCACTTATTACATTCAACTATTGCGATTAGGGCATGATCGACTTGTATGGCCTGGGTTCCTACACCATCCGCACAACTTCTATTGTTGACTGGATGTTTCTCGGATATCCATATTGTTCCGTATTCTAGTGGAGCAAGGTCGACCTTCTTGACTTATGACGCAATTCTCTATCCGTAATGACTTAAAAGGAGCAAGAGATACGGGCGGCCACTTACGTTCATCTGGGACCGGTGGGAAAACGTGTCTCCATACGTGGTACATGTTTTCTAATTTGTACACTTCGTCCACATAACTCAGCGGATCCAGATGGAGTTTCTGACAGGCTGCAATAACATGAGCGCATGGATAACGAAGTGCGTCGAACTTCCCACAGTCACAAGTCATGTTTCGCAAGTGTACACGATATTGCCCACCAACAACACCTTGGTGCGGTCTGTCAAACTCCGTCATGCGAAACCATAAATTGTCTCGATCGTGACACACTGCGTGCATGGTGTTTGCCCTCGCGTTCGCCTTGTTAATTTCTTGAACTACTTTACTGCACCATACATGCCCACCCTGCATCTGGCCTGCATAAGTTGCCGCCGCTTTGGAAATATAGCGCTAAACCGAAATATGTCTCGCACAACCATCATTATCGGTAGATGGCGCGTTCCTTTAAGAACGTAATTTATGCATTCTGCCAGGTTCGACGTCATATGGCCATATCGTAGGCCTCCGTCGTATGCTTGTGCCCACTGTTCGAAACGTATGTTGCAAAGGTAGTACGCCTCTTCTCCGTTTTGGGATCG
This sequence comes from Gossypium raimondii, assembly GCF_025698545.1. Classification (NCBI taxonomy): domain Eukaryota; kingdom Viridiplantae; phylum Streptophyta; class Magnoliopsida; order Malvales; family Malvaceae; genus Gossypium; species Gossypium raimondii. The sequence continues at coordinate 5,248,766 of NC_068572.1, forward strand.
TAAGATTGCCAACATATCGTAAAAACAATCTTTATTCATTTCATACCCTACCAATATAAGAACATAGCGAATATTTTATACCACTTCTACCAATAAAATTAATTCAAAATGACAAACGAAATAATACAGTTATATAGTAAATACCCATGTTGGTCACTTGTCGTCGTTCGATCTTAGATGGATATTGCCTGTAGTAGTTCGAAGCAACGTGTCTCAGGTAATATCTATGGTGTATACGCTGCCACAGGCTTCCCTCTCGATCAAATGCAGCTAGTATACCGGCGCCCCGGTCTGAAATAACACAGATATCAGGTTGGGGGCACACATGCCTCATTAACCTAGAGAGAAAGAAATCCCAGTCATCAGACGACTCCCCCGGTATTATTGCAAATGCAATTGGAAGAATTCTCCCACCGCCGTCCTGTGCCACTGCAACCAATAGTCGATGAGTGTACCTATCGAACATGAAGGTACCGTTAATTTGTACCAACGACTTGCAGTATGAAAATGCGTCTTGGCATTGCTTAAAGGTCCAAAATAGGCATTTGAACACTTGGCATCCACGTAGCAATCGGCCGTTGTAGTACGCA